>NW_025842944.1:0-1463 GCF_002878395.1 Capsicum annuum | reverse complement strand
GTAGCAATAGTAGTCAAATTTAGAATTTTTAAATCATCCTTTATAAGGTACATTTAGTAAAGTATATCCCTATAGTTAAAGTTTTCTTAAGGGTTTGTCAAGTAAGTATATAAAATCACAAATTTCAAAAGTCTTGATTTCTAATCAAATCATGATTTCGTATCGCACGGCCTAACAAACCCTAATTTTTTTGCTAAGTAAAATAATGTTAAATAAGGTGAAACGAAGGGTGCAACAAGTAATATTGTTCACCATCATAAGTTGTAATAAATGATTGAAATCCGCCATTCTTAATTAAAGATTTTGATTTAAAGCCATTCTTAATTAAAGATTTTGATTTAAACCTCTGAAGATAAAGATACTCTGTCGAGAGCGTCATCTACAAAAATGAGTCCAAAATTAAATATCAGATATCGAATAGAAAATTCAAAAATAAAATATACTATGGGATGAACTCTTATGACTAGGGTTATGTATCCTCCTCCTTTCTTTTTCTCTTCTTTTTTAATCTTAGTTGTTAAAACCATTATTTGATATACTAAAAAAAATAAAAAAAAGAAAATCAAGTACTACTAACATGTGATTCTCTCAGTTAGCAACAAATAATGTTACACATTTAGGACCATATTTGTATATTATGAAAAAAGTGTTGTTGATATTACACAAATATTTTTAATTTTATTTGGCGCGTTTTGATCATTTTATTCCTCTTCATAATTGTATTTTGGTGTTTGTAATTTGTCAGAATGGGTGACACGATTTTAGAGGTGTTTGATTGCATTTGAAGATTTTTTTTTTTTGAATAGTTTTGGAGTTGTTGCTACGGTTGACTGTGGTCAACATTCAGAGCTCTGAGCATTGTATGAAAAATTGTCGGGCCAATCAGATTAGGAAAGCCAATTTTGAATTCGTAGAATAGTTGGTTTAAGTCTCGAGGATTTCAGTGTAATTTTGAGAGTTTAAATGAGATGTTGGAAACTAAGGCGTAGAGTTGGCTTTGGTCAACTTTCACAGATAACACCTGCATTGAAAATTCTTACTATTTCGTTGATTTTGGCATGTCAAATTTGTTCTTGTAGCATAGTTGGATTGTGTTTATGGAATTTTGAACGAACTTGGAAGGACCGTCACAGACATTTTTACTTGGGACGTTTCAACTGTTGTTGCTGCCAACTGGTGCAGCTGGCCCCTTCTTCGCGTTCACGACACCTGTGTTGGATGTTCTAACTATTTCGTTGATTTTGGCATGCCAAATTTGGTCTAACAGCATAGTTAAATTGTGTTTATGAAGATAAAACTTCTATAATTATTATTTTTTTCCTCATAAACAACACAATAACATTTTCAATGTATTCTTTTCATGAATTTTATTTAAGAGGAGATTTATTTTCTCAATAGATTTAGAATATCTTTTTATATTAATATTGTTATATATAGGTCATACATAGTATTTTGTCATCTAA
>NW_025842943.1:0-7453 GCF_002878395.1 Capsicum annuum | reverse complement strand
TATTTTTACTATAATAATGTATAAAATATTAAACATAAATATATGTTTACCAAGAGTAGGACATATAGGAAGAAATTACTAACGTTTTTATCGCCGCTGAAATTTGAACCTGAGACCTCATGATTCTCAACCAATTTATTGATTATGAGATCACCCTTAGGTGCTCTTTTTTACTAATTATTTTATTATAATTACTTATCTATAATCTATAATATATTAAAAATGTGAAGACGTTTATAAAAGTGATTTGAACTTTTTGCCCTTCATTAAAAGACTCTCCTTTAGACAAAACTATCTTTTCACTATTTTTTTCATTTATTATTTAATTATTTTTATTATATTAACTAGACTTCCTAAAATATATGGGAATCCTAAAATATATGGTAGCAGAATTAATTATATTTTTCTGTTCAATTAGAAAAATATTCCTAAAATAGGACTCTATTAAGGAAATATTTCTATAAATATTGGGATGTACGTTAAACCAGATAACAAACCGGTTTGCCTATTGAGAGAATATGATTGATGCTCATCTAACTTGATTCGATTGCATGTCTAGATTGGTGGATGCTTGATTTTCTAACTCTCAACTTCTTCACTATTTTTGTCAGCATAATAAAATTCAACATGTTTGTATATATACATCTCTTCTTTGTTTTCATTCAAAATCATTCTTTAGGGTCAAAACTTTCGTTCAGATAAGAATTAGTTGGATCAAAATCGAAGCTTTGTGATCACTATTATATTTTTTTTTATAGTTTACAGGTAGTAGATGAATGTTGGTTGGCTTTGAAGAATTTCTTGTGTAAAGGTTAGGTTAGATTGTATCGTTTTGATATCTTTATTATCTTATTGTTTTATTTTAATTTATAGATGCTAGATGAATGTCGGTCGGCTTTGAAAAATTTTTTTAGGTAAAGGTTAGGTTTAATTGTATTATCATATATCTCTATTAATTTGTTATTTTGTGGTAGTTTATAGTTCGTAGATGAATCTCGATTGACTTAGAGAAATTTTTGTGTGTAAAATTTAATTTAATTATCTTGTTTTAATATCACTTTTATCGTATTATTTTGTTGCAATTTACAGGTGATAGATAAATGTTAGTCGGCTTTGAGAATTTTTTTTATGTAAAGGTTAGATTTAGTTGTATTATTTTGGTATCTCTATTATCGTATGTTTACAGGTGGTAAATGAGTGTCGGACGACTTTGAAATTTTTTTTTGGTGTAAATATTAGATTTAATTGCATTATTTTGATGTCTCTATCATTGTACTGTTTTGTTGCAATTTACAGATGGTAGATGAATATCGATGGACTTTTAAAAATATCTTTGATAAATGTTAGGTTTAATAAATAAATTCTCCATCTTTACATACTTAAAAGATATTAAATTTAAATATTATATTCATCTTATTATTTAAACAAATATCTATTTTAATGTAATATTTGAACTCATTAAAATGAGGTACACATGCAAAACGTGTACACTTAAACTAGTAAATGTTAAAATTAAAGATGCATCAATTTTATATCTAAGGCCTCGAGGCTTGTTTTCACCACCGAAATACTTTAATTTAATATTTAATAATAATTGATCTCCTCTCCATCAATAAAGATAAAAGCATACAATTTTATCCTTAATATTAGTTATTTATTGTTTAAATTAATTTTAAGAAATAATTATAATTATCAATTAATATGAGTATTATCATAAAATAATTATATTAATAATTATTTTTATAATAGATATGTCAAATAAAAATATATCGAGTAAAAGTGAACGGGATGAGTAACTTTTTATCTAAAGCAGTTTGCTGCTGCGACGAGAGAACTCACAAGTTCGTTTCTCTAAATTCGTAGGGCGGCCAGGCTAATTTTTTTTCTCTTTTTGAGTTGTGATTTTAAAAAGGGACAAATAACACAAATTTCAGTAGGTTGAAATTTAATTATAGAAAATTTTGATATTTTACATAATTATTGAAAAATTCAATTTTTGGGTTTATTGAGATACATAATTAGCTCTTGATACATCCAATACATTTTTTTTCTTTGTAAAGATACATAATTAACTTCTGATATTTTTTTTTTTCAAATTTTGGTTTGTCTAGATATATAATAAATCCAATAAAGATACAATTTTTTCTTTGTAAATATAATAATTAACTCTCGATATTTTTTTTTTCAATTTTTGATCTGTCGAGACACGTAATTAGCTCCCGATATATCTAATAAAGATACATAATTAATTGAGATTTTTGTAATTACTTTGTAAGAATGGAGATTTGTATAAATGTGATAAGTTAAGATGTATATTTATGTTATTTTTCCTTTTAAAAAATGTCAAATCCCATTTAGTTTAATTCGTTCTTCTACATGGCCAAGTGAAATAGGCTATTAAATAAATTCAGGACTTGAGTTAACTGCTAATTAAGGTAATTATTTAAAATCAGAGTTTGGAGTTTAAAGAGCAAGTTTTTTGAATTCAAAATTTTGAAGGTGCATATAAAAATAAAAATATTTCAAAATGGACAAGGCGAACGAAGGTATTTGCCTTGTCCATAAAAAATTAACTCAGGTAATGGTAAAGTGCAAGACGGGAGCATGATTTTACCTTACAAGGTAAATGGAGTCCCTTACCCTATCCTTTTATGTCTGCAAGTCAAGTGAGGGAATAAATTCCCTTTTGCCTTTTGCCGACAAGTGAGTCCCTTTTGCTAGCTGATGAGACTTATTTGTAGGTCGAGTATGAGCTCTCACCTTGTAATGTAGGATCTCATATTTGCCTTGTAACATTGTTGCATGGTGTCATATAAAGAGTATAGATTTATTGCAATAATCCTAAATTTTTTTGTCAAAGTGCATAATTCAAATTATTGTTGAACATAATTCATTCTTTACTTTAAGATGGATGATAATAAGGAACGAGCAAATTTATATTGGGGTGGTGAAGGTTTTACATGATGGGGATTCAGTACGATATAGTCGGCGTTCTATAGTGGTTCAATTGTTTTCTTTATCTCTCAAATATGATTGTTTGAAAAGGTTGTTTGGGAGTAAAATATGATTACTAATTCGGAAGATGATGTGGTTATTTTTGATCGATATTCAAATTATTTTACGTTCAATGAACAATCAATATTTTGTGAAACCTCAATTTGAAATGATAATTTTTTTATCTTTATTACTTTGTACCGTTGAAATTTTTGATAATTGTCTTAATCTACAGACGCTTGACATGTATGTGTCAGATGAATATTCCCCTATAACAAGAACATTTGGCAAATTAGTAAACTAAAAAGATGATTAATAATACTATTACTACATACTTGTTTGTTGGGTATTAGAATGATTATAAAAAAAGGTGATTAAAATATACCAAGTGCAAAATTTTTTATGAAATAGACTTGAACAAGAAAAAGAACAAACATCGAAAATAATGTGAAGCAAGAGAGAATGAAACAGGTGAACAAACATAACAAAATAATGCGGACAAAAAATGAATGAAACAGGTGCTTTATAAAATAAAATTAATAAGGCGGGGAATATAATTTGCCTTGTAAGGTAAAACAGTCTCCCAACATTGCACTATTAGCTGTTGAAATAAATTCTTCACTGAATACTTCCTCCGTCCATAATACTTGTTCATTTTTGACTTGGCACATGCCTTAAGAACCAATAAATAGATGAATAATTTTACTATATCACCCTATGAATATAATAAATTTTTTTCTTTGAAAAATGCAATGAGTGATGTTTTGTATTTAATACTAAAGGTAAAACAGGTAAAAATGAATAAATTATCCATTAATTTTATATACTTGACAAGTATTGTTGGACATTCAAAAATAGAAAAATAAACAAGTAAAGATGGACGGAGGAAGTACATCGGTGTCAGCTCCTAGAAATTAATATTTCTCCTTCCCTTCCCTAGGGGGCAGTTGACAACCCCCATCACCTTAGATTAAATTCTCAACCCCCATTCTCTATTAGTCAAAGGGCAAGGTAAGGGATTTTATTTATCTTGTAAGATAAAATCACGCTTTCATCTTGCACTTTATCATTACCTGACGACGTTAACTTTTTATGGGCAAGGCAAACACCTTCATTTGCCTTGTCCAATTTGAAACTTTTTGATTTTTATATGCCCCTTAAAATTTTTGGATGAAAAACTTGTCCTTTAGGCTTCAAACTCACTTGCTAATTAAATAACCATAATTCTACGAATAGTTCGAATTCTGATTTACAATTTACGAGAAAGAGTCTTTTATAAAAAATGAGTTCTAGTGTTACATCATCTATCAGTTAAATAAATGTGCGTCCTTGAAATTAAAGGTAAATAATAGAAAGTAACTGAATGCTCAAAAAACTGAAGATATTTGATCTACATGTCGGACTCGATCTCTCAAGCAGCCTCCTCAATCGAACAATGCTTTATTGAGACTTAGTGAAGCAATTTTGTGTGACCTCAATTTCAAAATTTGCCTATTCAAATGGCTATCGACTCCTTCTTAAAAGTTAGATTCTGATTGGGTTACATTAAATCCCACTGAATCACCCGAGAATCATTTTAATTGTACTTCTTTAGCATCAATATTAAAAACTGGGCGAACACTCGGCAAATCGGGTGGTAAAGCTAACTTGTAAGCCACCTCACTAACATGTTAAACAATCTCAAAAGAACCAATGTACCTCATGTTCAACTTTTCCTTCTTCTCATATCACATCGCACCCTTCATGGGTTAAACTTTTAATAGAATCCTCTCTCTAACCATGAAGTTTAAGCCCCAAACCTTTCTATCCACATAATTCTGTTGTCTACTTGGAGTTATGAGAAGCCTACTATGAATCAACTTGACCTTATCCGAGGACTCCTTCAACAAATTTATGCCCCACGACCTAACCTCAAAAGTATCAAACAAATCAATTTGAGTTTGACATTTTCAATCATACCATGCCTTGAAGTGACCAAGGTTCCTCCTGTGAGTGTATAATATAGACTTCTACTTTTGTCAAACCGAATTGAGTATTAGTCCAACATTAACTTCTACTTTTGCCAAACTGAA
This sequence comes from Capsicum annuum, assembly GCF_002878395.1. Lineage (NCBI taxonomy): Eukaryota > Viridiplantae > Streptophyta > Magnoliopsida > Solanales > Solanaceae > Capsicum > Capsicum annuum. Next base: position 2,387 of record NW_025842943.1, on the reverse strand, counting down.
AACTGGATCGAACCAATTTGATGCTCTTGACCTATAATAAAAGCACTCATATCACTCTCCTTTATATATGTCCATTATTTGTAATAAAATAATACTGATAAATGACCTACCGAGAGGTATCTTGAGAATGAAAAACTATTATGTCAGAATCATTTTATTCAGACCCTCTTGAAATGAATCTTAATTAGTTTTTTTTATTCATATGATTTTTTGAAACAATTCATCTTTAAAATTTCACGTTAACATTTTCATTCTATCGTTAACGTGAAATTTTAAAAGTCGTACAAATTTTATGACATTCATCTTTAAAACTTTCATTTTATCCTTAACAGAAAATTTTAAAAGTCATACAAATTTTGTGGCATATTTAAAATCACAAGTTTCAAAAATTTATTTTCTATCTAAATTTCTTATTGAGTCAAATTACATCACATGGATTAAAATGGAGGGAATAACAAATCAATTAATGAGAGAGGTTAGGGATAAAAATGACATATTACATGTGATTCAGTTTCCATAAATATGTTTGACTTTATATGGAGATAAAAGAAAGACGGTAGACATTGAAATTTTGATGGCTTTATAAAAAAAGTTCAATTTTTGTTAGAGTTTCTGAGGGTTACTTTATACTAAATCTAGCTTGATGACTGTTCTACTCTAAACTTTAAATTACACCTACCCTAAATCTAGCTTAATGGTTATTCTACTCTAAATCCTAAATTACGCCTATATAAAGGGGGGCAAATATCCTCTTGAAGAGGCATCCCGAATATTCTACAAATTCATGAGATATTCATAAATCTCGAATATTTCTAGATAATTCCATAAACCCATGGAATATCACAAAGGGATCAAAACCCTCTCTTCTTCATAACCAAATACATCAAGAAGATCCACATATCCTCCACAAACCCTCTTTTCATGGAGATCAAATTCAAATATTCGTACGTTTAAGAAATATGACACTAACATCCCTCAAATTTTATGTTCGAGAAATACGTTACTGACAACCCTCGAATTACGGAGAAAATCAAGAGAGAAGAATCAAGGAAGAACAAATTTGTATTTATATCGTTTAGTAATAAAATATTGTTGTTTCTTCATATTTTTATTTATGGTTGAGATTTATTTTTCGTGAATTAAATTATGTTGGAAACAAAGACATACAAACTTCTGATTTTAAATATATGTCAACAGTTCTGTAGTTATAAGATTTTTGAAACAAAATTTGACATAACATTTGTATAAATATAAAAACTGGTCAGTAAAATGTATAAATTAAAAAGGAAATAGAATCCTATCTATATCTATAATTTATAATAATTATATCTATATCTATAATATATTAAAAGTATAAAAGCTTTAAAAATATTTTTTGAACTTTTTGCCCTTCATTAAAAGTCTTTGATTTAGACAAAATCGTCCTTTCACTATTTTTTTTCCCTAATATTAAGAGTTGAAAATAATTAAATATATTTGGTAAAACCTTTTCTTATTATAAGTCATTAGAACTAATGACAACTAATAACTTTTTCATTAGTTTAAGAATTCTAAATCAACTAAAGTTGATTTTAAGAAGATATGAAAAATTTAGAAATAAATATGAAAGCGTTAGAATAAGAAAAGTATAAGAAGTATCTTTTATGAAATATAAAGTAAATACAAGAAGAATAGAGAGAGAATAGAGGAGACTTCTTTATTTCTCTTGAGGAATTTTTGAAGAGTTAATTACAATGAAGGAAAACCCCTCTATTTATAGGGGAAAACTAACTTTGAGATTTTCCACTTTTCCATAAATTGACATTCACCATATATGATAAAGTAGACATTCACTATATATGAAAATATATTTATAACACTTCTCTTGAATGTCTAATTGCTAGATAATGGGCCTCATAAAAACCTTACTGGAAAAAACTCAGTGAAAAAAAAAATCTAGTGAAGGAAAAAGAGTACATATCTCTAACAATACACATATAGGTTGCCTCATTAAAAATCTTAAAAGGAAAACCCAGTGGGACAAACTTCGTAAGAATAAAAGAGTACAACACGTATTAACTCTCCCTATGAGAACATCCTTGAACCTTTGCATCCCAATTTTGTGCATCATCTTCTTGAAAGTTGCAATTAGAAGAGACTTGGTGAATAAATCAGCCACATTGTCACTTGAACTAATCTGTTGCACGTTAATATCACCATTTTTTTGTAGCTCATGTATGTAGAAAAGCTTTGATGAAATGTGTTTCGTTCTATCTCCTTGAGTCTTCCCTTAAATTGTATTGTGTATGCTGCATTATCGTCATAAAAAATTATGGGTACTTTGTCACATCTCAAACCACATTTTTTTGTGAATGAGATGTATTGTGGACCTCAATCACACACACTCT
>NW_025842942.1:0-10608 GCF_002878395.1 Capsicum annuum | reverse complement strand
CAATAAAAAGGTTAGGCCAAGACACTTCACACCTAGACAGCTGCTTCTGAATTGAATATTTCCATATTAAGATGAGGCAAAGGTCAAATTCTCACCCAACTGGAAAGGCCCTTACATGGTTCATCGAGTCTTGATAGGAGGAGCACTCATACTTGCAGAAATGGATGGAGTAGTTTGGTCTAAGCCAATCAATTCAGATGCTGTAAAGAGATACTATGTTTAATTTTTATCTCATGCCCCTTGAATTGTAATTGGAACTATGGTTGACCCAATTCCCATTTAAGAGGGATATGTAGGTGCTCCTATGGAGTTCGGTCACATTATAAAAAAATTCTCTTTTCCTCTTTCTACGAGTATAACTGGGGCAATATGGGCATGACATCAGCATATCTTATGAACTGGATCAGAATTTTGAGATGAACTCCAAAATTCCTATGAGCAGACTTTGGTATTCCTGTAACAAAATAGCTTTATACTGGGGCAGAAACTTTTGAGTATCTCAAAAAAAATTTAACAAGGGAGCAAGGACTTATAAGATGTTGTACTGTCTCAAAACATATCACAGTCAATGATTCAACAACGTTTCACATTTTTACAACAAACTTTACTTATCACCTTCAAATAACAACTATTTACAAACATGACTTTTCTTCCAAGAAAAAACATTCATTCACTTTCTGTCTACTTGAGTAAAGGCTGGGACGAGACTCATCAATAAGATGATGACATCAAGAAGAAGACACTTCAAGTCAGAGGCACAAATCAACCTCCTTTGTTTACAAACTGACAAATTTTCTTTGAGTACAAGATTAACAGGTACATATGATAAGAATGACTCTATCACGAGAGTCCCAACGACCAATCCGACCTCATGTCGAGAAGCACAACAGCTAATCCAATAAGTACAACAGATAGGCTTTCTTATATCCTCTTAAAATTATCGTTATGGTTGTTTTTACTACATTGTTTAAACTTTTATATATATATATCCGTACTAACCATTTTTATCTAGTTGAGTTAAAAGTGGCAGGACTAACGGGAATAAATAATAGGAATTACTCCATCACGAAAGGCCCAACAGTCAATCCAACGTCATATTGAGAAGCCCAACAACTGATCTAACACTTCATCGAGAGGCCAACAACTAATCTAATGTCACATTGAGAAGCCCAACAGCTGATCCAACGCTAATCGAGAGGCCCAATAGTTGATCGAATGCTACATCAAAAGTCCCAATAGCCAATCCAACATCATATTGAGAAGCCCAACAGCTGATCTAATACTACATCGAGAGGCCCAACAACCAATCCAATGTCATATCGAGAAGCCCAATAGCTAATTTAACGCTGCATCGAGAGGACCAATAGCCAATCTAATGGTATATCTAGAAGCTAATAACTGATCCAACGTTGCATTGAGAGGCCCAACAACTGATCCAATGTTGTATCGAGAGGTCCAACAACTAATCTGACATCATATCGAAAAGCCCAAAAGTTGATCCAATATTGCATCGAGAAGCCCAAATAGCTGATCCAATATCATATCATAAATCCCAATAACTAATCCAATAATACAACAAATACGTTTTCTCTACACCCATATTTACTTTATGGTCATCAATTGTTTATTGTTTACACTTTAACTGTTGCTATCTAGTACATTGTAATGTACATAGGTACTAGAGAAGGAGTAACAAACTGAAACAATTTTCGTTCCTGTTTCCAAAATATCACCCATACACCGCATAAGTTCAACTTGAAACTTACCTACCTTTCATTTTCACTCCCTTTCTCATTTCATTGCTACAAATACTATTTATACCCGTATTACCGACCCGCAACATATTTGTTAAATACCCGTCCTTTATCATCAACATTCCTTAGGAATATTGTTTGTTCCTAAATTTAGAAGTACAAACGGCCTGATTCTTGTAAAACCAGAGATATGAAGGCGTCTTAAAATCGAAGTCTCAGCCACACTATTTTTAAAACCACCTCTTATTGTTTTAATTCCAATGAATCATTCTCGGTCAGACAAAATTGGTACTTCATCAATTTTTGTTGCTTGACAACTCTTTTATCACTCCCAAGTAACGAAGGGGCAGCTGTTGACACCCAATTTTAACCTCCCGATGCTCTCTTAGGCTGCTATTTTTTAAAAAATTATTTAACTTTTAATATTAATATTTATTACGCATTATTTTGGTATCAAATAATTTTTCACAAGCCACATTCATGATTTAAAAATGTATAAGCCATCTTAGTACTTTACAATTTATTATTTCAAATACGACATTTTACATATATTAATTAAGTTATTTTTCCGTAAATATGCACACTCATAATTTACAAATGCATTGTCATTATTATTATTGTTATTATTATTTTATATAATGTTTTTATGTAACATAAATTTTACATGTGTAGTTATTGTAATGATGAGATTTTATTATTTCTATTGTTACATTTATTAATCTGCAGTCTAAGTCAATTTAAGTTTTCTGATTTATTTATTTTTCTAGTCGGGTTTTATCGATTTATAACAGTTGTAGCCTAATTAAACTCAATTTATTACAATTCTAGTCTAAATTGGACTCAATTTAAATCTTTTATTCAATTGTGATCAAATTCCCAATCTCAAATCTCAATTGTTGATCAAAATTGATCCAACGGCCACATTCAAAGTTTGCCTTCTTTTCCTTTTAAACAAACCCTACCCCTAATCACTACAATGGCATCTGCATACCCCCAAAAGCTCTTTCTCTCTATTCTCTCTATCTTTACCCCTTTTCTCTTCTCTCTCTAAAAAATAGCAAAGTTGTCGCCGCCAGTTTCCGCCGAAGAAGACAATAAATCCACCAGCGCTTCCCCACCATCTCTTTACCCTTTCTATCCATTACCGTTTCCACCAGCTTCGACGCCGTCTCTCCCGCCACCAGCAAAACGTTGACTCCATCTCTCCTGCCATCACCTTCTCTCTCCACCACCAACGAACCCCTACTGGAATATCTAAAGAAATCGCTGAAAAACCGGTGCCCAAAACCCCACCATGCAGCCAGATGCTCCACCGCATGTAATACCGCGTATTCTCCTAGCTCAGTTTATCTCTCAGTACATGAGAATTCCTATATAAAATTTTCAAAATACTCAAAATTTTCTAGATTAGGACCCACCATTATGTAGAAAATTCAGTCAGCTTTCTAATGATATAAATTAAGCCCAAATCCAAAATCCGGGTGAGAAGTTATGGAATATTTAGTAAAATAAAATGTGAAATTGAGCATCACAGCGTCATGGTGAAATTCCAAGTCCCAATCGTTATTTTCCAGTGTGTCAATGTGATAGCAGGGCATTGCGCCATAGTGTCATTTCCTAATTGTCACTTTTTAATGAGGCACCGTGATACCTCTGCATCGCGTCAAGATGAATTCCAGTAGCCCGATGCGATTCCACCTCGTCACGCCAAAAGGTAATTTTGAAATTGTCCATTTTTAAACAGTTCAGTCAACTTTCAGTGGCTTACCACGATGTTATCGCGTTACGGTGAAAGCCAAAATTGGGACGTGATTAAAATTTAAATCCTTCCATGGGTAACTTAGTCTTTTCCATGGCCCTAATCAGTCTAAACATATTATTTAACCCCTTATAGCCTAGTTAAGTCATTATTCACTCATTTTTCCCCAAATTAAAGATCATTCTCTCAATTAGAAAAACCCTAGCCTTCAAGAATCAAGAGCAATTCTAAAGAGTTTCACCAAGAAACTTCAAGAACTCATCCTCCCAGGTATGTTAGGTGTTCATCCATGGGCCTTTACCACCCATGGAGCCCAAGATCCCTTTTTCAAGAACACAAGTTTTCGAATTTATGATTTACATGTTTGAACTAGATTGAATATATGTTCATGATGTTTGTTTGGATTTCAATCCATGATTAATTACAAGTTTTATGAAATTAAGGTAACATATGTGGTGAATATGTGATTCACATGATTAAATCCTTGAATTCACAAGTTGAATGTTATAGCCATAAAATATATATATATGTTTATTATTATGTGAAATAGTCATACTCCCCAAGTGTTTGTTAGAATGCCTACGTGAGTTGAACAATGCAATCATGACATATTAGCATGTGTCCCATTCATGTACAAGTTCATGCCATACAAGTGTTTGATAAAATGCCTCAATGAATGAATTGTGACAAAGTGACTAACTATTATGCTTTTAAGATTTTGCGATGTGTTACTATTTATGCTATCGAGTCCTGGGGTATTTACTACCCAAAATCTAGATATTTACCTAGAATTACAAGAGCTACACCATAGTCTCAGTAATGTCATGAATAGTAGTACTTAGTCAGTTATAGAACTCCGAAAAACTCAATCCAGTTTATTTCAGTTTAATAATCAGTGTCGTTCAGTTGGGAGTAGGATTCAGTACTGAGCGAATCCAAGGATGGGGCTCACCTATCAGAAGAGGGTGTAATCCTTAGTAGTATTCCTTGCATTCCAAAACTATATATCCAACATAGTTTGAGATATCAACCTGCCAGTTGAGGGTTGATAAGGTGTTTACCTGCCAGTTGAGGGTAGTGTCATTCTCATTAGGGAACCTGACAGTAGTGGGTGACCCTTAGTCCTTCAAGATGACTTTTTAGTGGATTCATACAGCTAGTGTTTGTACCTGTGGCACGGTACTAACACCCTTCCAACTGGAGCTACAGGTTATACCCCAATCAGTTCTAAGAGGGGCATGTCGATTAGATAATTACCTCCCACAGTTTCAATTCCAATCTTTAGTATAGAACTCAGTTCAATTCTATAGAATCAGGACTGTCAGTAATAGTCGACCAATTATCAGTAATCTCAAATATCAGTTACTCAGTTATCAGAACTCAGTACTCAATTTCAGTATAAATCTTAGATATAGTGTGTGTATATATATATATATTCATATGCACAGTTTTGCATACTCAATGTTCACGGCAGCTTTAGTTATCTATGTACACTCATTCAGTTATATTTATATTGCTCAATCAGTTACTGTTCATACATATGAACCAATGCTTTCAGCCTTACCTCATTTAGCATACTAATACATTCCACGTACTGATCGCATACTCTTTTCTTGCGCTATGATGTATTATACCATAGGTTCAAACGCTCAGGTTCCCAATCATGCATAGCCAGATTCATTTAGCAGCAACAGATTCAATAGTGAGTCCTCACCCATCGAGGATATTATTTATTTCAATATCATAGTTGATTCGATATTTTATTAGTCGGAGTTAGTTGGGCACTTTCCCATCAACTCCACATTTAGACAGTTCAGTTAGAGGCTTTTTAGACTAGACTAGTTCAGACAGTATTAAGTTTTCGAATGTTATGATAAGTTGCTATATTTATCAGTATTCAGATTATGAACCTTATGGAATTTCAACCTAAATTTCTCATTATTTTAGTATTATTATTCTATGCTCATAGCAAGTACTAGTCATGGATTAGCTTGTGGTCCTTCGGGGTCGTAAGTACCGTGTAGCGTCTGGGGTATAGGCTCGGGGAATTACAAACTTGGTATTTGAGCCTAAGGTTCAATAGAGTCCTTGACAGTCTGAAAGTCATGTCAAGTAGAATCTTTTTCATAGGTGTATAGTGTGCCACACTTATGGGTAAGAGGCTATAAGATGTTTTTAGGAAAATTTTTCTTTTTTCAGTATTCATGTCGTGAACGTGAGCATGATCTCAAATTAAAATCCTAGTCTAATTCATTTATTCCTTAACATGCCTCCCAAAAGAACCAACAAAAAAAGAACAAAAAATCAGCCAGCACCTCAACCCGTTCAGGTAGATCCCCGGGATGAGCATGTCTCCCATGCAAAATTTAGAGTTATGTTCACTACTATAGCCCATTCTATAGCATCTCATAATGAACGGCCAACTACTATTTAGGATAACCCAGTGGTCAATACTGCTGCATCTAAGATTTGGAACTTTACTCGAATGAACCCTCCATTATTTTTGGGATCTAAGTCTGAAGAGGGTCTACAAAAGTTTCTCGATCAGGTGCAGAAAGTCACAAATATTATGGGAGTGACTTCCAGTGAGAGTGCTGAGTTAGATACCTCTCAGATACAAGATGTAGCCCATACATATTTTAAGTAGTTGAAGGTAGACAGGGGCACGGATATAGGACCCATAGAATGGGAAGAGTTTTCTACTGCTTTTCTAGATAGATTCTTTCCCTTAGAGTTTAGGGAAGCCAAGGTGTTAGAGTTCATCAATCTCAGGCAAGGCAACATGAGTGGGGAAGAGTATTCCCTCAAGTTTATTCAGTTAACCAGGTATGCTCCCCATGTAGTAGCAGACAATAGGTCCAGAATAAGCAAGTTCATGTTTGAGGTGTCAGAGAGTGTGGTTAAGGAGTGCAGAACTGTGATGTTAATTAAGGAGATATACATATCCAAGATAATGGTCCATGCTCAGCAGATAGAAGAGGCTAAGAATAAGGAGAAAAAGAGGGAAAATAAGAGAGCTAGAACAGGTGGCTTTAATTTTACTCAGCCCAAGTCAGACGGCGATAACCATTTCTAATTTCTCCTGAAATCTTCAATTCCATCTCTGTCCTCAGCCAGTGCTCCAGCACCTAAGTTTAAAAATAGTAACAAAAATAGGGCGCCAGGCTCTAAGTCTCAAGGTAGTGTCAGCAGTGCTCGAATAAATCCTCTTTGCTAGAAATATGGCAGGAACCATTAGGGTATCTGCAGAGCTGGCAGTGATGTATGTTTTGGGTATGCCAAGCCAGGCCATAGAATTAGAGATTGTCCTCAATTAGGTTCGCAGGTTTAGTATAATAGTTCCCCACGTCATTCCAGTCGCCCAAATTAGCAGAGTGCCACCTCCAGTGCTACTAATGGGAAACGCCCAAACAAGCTTTATACACTTCAACCCAGACAAGATCAGGAAATTTCCCCTGATGTGGTCACTGGTACGTTATAGATCTTCCATTTACATATTTATGCCTTATTAGATCTGTGAGCCTCTCTATATTTTGTAACTCCTTACATAGCAGCCAACTTTAAGGTCAAACCAGCTCTTAACAGAACATTTCTTAGTATCTACCCTAGTGGGTCAGTTTATCATAGCCCGGTAGGTATATAGGAACTGTTCGATTATGATATCTCAGAAAGTCACCTCAGCAGACTTAGTAGAGCTAGAGATGATGAATTTTGATGCCATTCTCGGCATGGATTGGCTCCATTCATTTTTTTCCTCAGTTGACTGTAGAAATAGAGTTTTTTATTTTTAGTTTCCAAATGAACTAGTCCTTGAATGGACTGGTTCAGCGCTTACGGGTCAATTGATCTCCTACCTTATAGCGAGAAAAATGATATCCAAGGGACGTGTCTATCATCTTGTATAGGTCAAAGATTCTAGTTCAGAGACTCTTAGCCTTGAGTCAGTACTAGTAGTAAATGAATTCTCAGATGTGTTTCCCGAGGATTTTTCTAGAGTTTCTCCCGAAAGGGAAATCTACTTTGGAATAAACCTTCTTCCAGATGCTCAGCCTATCTTTATTTCACTATACAGAATGGCTCCAGTGGAACTCAGAGAGTTAAAAGACCAGATAAAGGATCTTTTAAAAAAGGGATTCATAAAACCCACTGTTTCCTCGTGGGGTGCACCAGTCTTATTCATGCCTAAGAAAGATGGTTCACTTAGAATATGTATAAACTGCCATCAGTTGAACAAAGTCATAGTCAAGAATAAATACCCACTTCCTAGAATCAATGACTTATTTGACCAATTTCAGGGCACCTATTACTTTTCTAAGATAGATCTTAGATCTGGCTATCATCAGCTCAGAGTCAAAGAATGTGACATTCCAAAAATAGCTTTCTGAACTCAGTATGGTCACTTCGAGTTTCTAGTCATGTCCTTTGGTCTCACAAATGCCCCAGTATCCTTCATGGACTTAATGAATCACGTGTTCAAGCAGTACTTGAACATGTTCATTACAGTCTTCATCAATGGCATATTCTTGTCTATTTCTGTAGTGAGAACAATTATGCAGATCACCTTAAAATCGTACTTCAGACTCTCAGAGCCCATCAGTTACTCGCCAAATTTAGTAAGTGAAAATTTTGGTTAAGGTCAGTAGCGTTCCTTGGTCATATTGTTTTCAGTTATGGCACTAGAGATGATCATCAAAAGATCAAGGCAGTGAGAAACTGAACTAGAATAATTTCTGGGTTTAGCTGGCTATTACCGTTGGTTCATTGAGGGGTTTTTATCTATTGCATCCCCCATTTCCAGGTTGACTCGAAAGAAAGTTAAGTTTCAGTGGTCAGATTTTTCTGAGAAGATTTTTCAAGAATTTAAGATTCGACTCACTACAGCCCTAGGTTTGACTTTACTAGATAGTTTAGATGAGTTTATTATGTACTGTGATGCATCCAGAGTAGGTTCGGGTTGTGTCCTAATGTAGAGAGGTAAGGTCATAACCTATGCCTCTAGACAGCTTAAGCCCCATGAGAAGAATTACCCTACCCATGACCGTAAGTTAGCGGCAGTGGTGTTTGCCTTAAAGATTTGGAGGCACTATTTGTATCGGGAGCATGAAGATCCGTTCACAGATCACAAAAGCTTGTAGTATGTATTCTCACGGAAAGATTTGAATTTGTGTCAGAGAAGGTGGTTAGAGTTGCTGAAAGATTATGACATGAGTGTTCTGTATCATTAGAGCAAGGCCAATATAGTGGTTGATACTCTCAGTAAGTTGTTATGGGTGATGTTGCTCATGTTGAGGATGGTGAAAAGAAGTTAGTTCAGGAAGTTCATCAGCTTTCCTGACTAGGTGTCCGCTTGTTGATTCAGCAGAGGGTAGTGTATGGGTAAAGAATAGTTCAAAATCATCTATGGTTTCTAAAGTGAAGGAAAAGAAGGACAGGGATCCCAGTCTAGTTAAGTTGAAAGGGTAAGTCAGAGATTATAAAGTATAGGTTTTTTCCCAAGGGGGAGATTGTGTGCTGCATTGCCAGGGTCGGTTATGTGTGCCAATTGTAGATGATTTTAGGCAACAAATTCTTACAGAAGCATATGGTGCACGTTACTCTATTCATCTAGGGGCCACTAAGATGTACCGTAGTTTGTGGGAGATCTATTAGTGGAGTGGGATAAAGAGGGATGTCGCAGAGTTTATAGGTAAGTGCTCTAGGTGTCAGTAAGTTAAGATTGATACCAGAAGCCTAGTGGATCCATGTAGGAGTTTAGTATTCTCACATGTAAATGGGAAGAAGTGAACATGGACTTTGCAACGGGTTTTCCTCAAACTCGTCATCATCATGATTTGATTTGGGTTATCGCAGACAGGATAACCAAATCTGTTTATTTCTTGCTAGTCCATATTTCCTATTCAGCCGAGGACTATGCTAGGCTCTATATCAGAGAGTTGGTCAGACTACACAGAGTCCCAGTATCCATCATTTTAGATAGAGGTACCCAGTTTACTTCTTATTTTTGGAAAGCATTCCAAAAGGGTCTTGGTTCCCAAGTTCACCTTAGTACAGCTTTTCACCCTCAAACAGATGGCCAAGAAAAAAGGACCATTCAGACTCTAAAAGATATTTCAAGAGTATGTGTGGTTGATTTTAAAGGTAGTTGGGATGACCACTTGCCTTTGATCTAATTCGCATATAATAACAGCTATCATTCTAGTATTCAAATAGCTCTGTTTGAGGCTCTTTATGGTAGGAGATATGGATCTCCAATTGGTTGGTTCGAGGTAGGTGAGGCTGCAGTTACAGGTCCTGATTTAGTATTTGATGCCTTAGAAAAGGTTCAATTGATCAGAGAAAGGCTTAGGGTAACCCAGAGACGACAAAAATTGTATGCAGATGTGAGGAGAAAAGATCTTAAGTTTGAGACGGGCAATTTTGTGTACTTAAAAATCTCTCCCATGAAGGGAGTGAAGAGGTTCGGTAAGAAATAAAAGCTCAATACCCGATATGTCGGTCCTTATAGAATTCTTAACCTTTTTGGAAAGGTAGCTTATGAGCTTGAGTTGCCTTCAGATCTAGCTTCAGTCCACCCAGTATTCCACGTCTCTTTTCTAAAGAAATGCATTGGTAACCCAACAGTTGTAGTCCCCTTAGAGGGTATAGAAATTTAGAGTGATCTCTCTTACGAAGAGGTTCCAGTCTAAATCCTTGATCGTCAGATTCACAAACTAAGGAACAAAAAAGTTTCCTTGATCAAAGTTCTTTGGCGAAACCAATCCGCTGAGGGAGCTACTTGGGAAGCAGAAGCAGATATGCGGACCAAGTATCTTCACCTCTTCTCCATAAACTCAAACTCAGATTGAGATAACAGTCTTTCTTAGATTTACCCAATTCCATGCTCAGTTATAGTTACAAGCTTCGTATCAGTTACCGTTGCATATCATTCTCATGACAGTCATGCATTCATGAATCATTTTAGTCATGTAATCTTATTTCAGTTGTGCATGTTCAGCGTGTAAACTCAGTTCCTCAATATTTTTAGCTAAAATCAGTCTCATTCAAGGACGAATGTTCCCAAGGGGGATATATTGTAATACCTCATATTCCCCTAGC
>NW_025842941.1:0-1709 GCF_002878395.1 Capsicum annuum | reverse complement strand
ACACTTTGTTTTGCAGATTTAATGGCCATTCCAACTTCATACTCAAGTTTTAGCATGGTTTGGTGCATACCACCGCACATGAAGCATTGGTGGTCGGACTTAGGGTATTATGAACAAAGCATGGTAGAGAAGCATTAGGAAGCTTGTCGTCCCTTATGCAACTACCCTGTGTAGAGAGAATATTGAAGCTGCCATTGCATTTTGGGATGAAACAAGATCAGTGTTTAGATTTGGAGATGTAGAAATGACCCCACTACTAGAAGAAATTGGAGGGTACATAGAAAACAAGAGAGTTCCATCAACAATGAGGTGACAAAAGGCTGAGGTTATCATCCCAAAAAGTGTCACCCTAAAAGAAGTTAGCAGCAAATTGAGTCTTCATAGCAGTAGAATGGTAACATTTGTAATGAAGTCCAAAATTCTTGGTGCTACTTGGTTGATCGGTTTGGGCATAAGCAAGGGAAATAAAAATATGAAGCAGAGGGCTCTGACCCTAACTCCTGGGAAGGTAAGTGAATATTTGCATTCATCGTCTACTTCCAAGGAATGGTGATCTTTCCAAATGAAGCAGAAGAAAAGATACATACTCGTCTGATCACTGTAGCCTATGTCTTATGTAATGGAATCAAAAAGAGGTCTTGCACGGTTGTACCCATGATATTGGAAGACATTTACCGGTCCCTTGGTCATTGCAAAAATGGCGCCAAACATTTTGAGGGATGTAACTTGCTACTACAGTTGTGGTTGATCGAACATCTTTAAAAGGTCTAGGTTGTGCAAAGCATACATACATCAATTGGAACCGAGAACATCACCGCACATGATACCCGAGTCACATTGGGAGTCAAAAAGATCAAAAGGCCAGACGAGGTAGAAAAGTGGGACAAATGTTGGGTACTTTGACTGAAGACTCCGTCCAATGGCTGTTCGAATGGTTCCTCTAGCACAGATTTTGTGGTCTCCACCCAATAACAATAACCTTTGATTTTGATAGGAATTCACGGCTTGCAACCCTATACTCCTACCAGAATAATAAGGCGGGCGGGAAGGAAGCAAGTAATCTCAAGGGTTAACATGGATGCATACCGAGTCGATTACCAAGACAATACGATCCTAAATGTCAATAACATTGGCAAGAATTGGGGAAAAAAGACTCATCTAGATAAGGAGATCATTGAGGTAGACAGGTACCATGCAGGCTACGTGATAGGCTACATTGATTGGATGCATACCGATTAGGAAAACAAAGTAACCCCAGGAATCAAAGGAGGTAAACATGTCAATGACAAAAAAGCCAAGGCACAAGTTCTCTATCATAAGTTTAAGAAGAGGACTTTTGGAATCTGAAGCAAGCCACCGCCATATAATTATGGAGAATGCCAAGAAAATTTCCGATATAGGGAAAGAGTTGGAATCTTGAAGCACCATGCTCTGACTGCAAAGGAAAGGTGCAAGAACTCCATAATAAATTCGACAAACAAGGAAATGGTTATCTTAATATAGAAAGCATGGGATAAAATTTATCATTGTATTATCTCATGACAAGCTGCCACTGTATTGAAAAGGCCTTGGAAGCTTACAAGAAGAAGGAACAAGAGGAGGATGTGTTTAGAATTTTGCTTTCAGATTTTGTTTTGTATTTTTTTTATTTCCATAATTTAGGAGACATTTTGAATGAAATTAAGTTTAATTTTTCTTTTGGGGGTTTA
>NW_025842940.1:0-2150 GCF_002878395.1 Capsicum annuum | reverse complement strand
CCCCCCCCCCTTAAAAAAATAAATCTTTAGAATTTACTTTATAAAAATCATATTTTTTTCCTTTTTCCACCTCTATTATCCTATTTCTTATCATTGTTTTGTGTTAAATATATATATTTTTGTCATGCCCCTAGCTTAGAATAAGCGGACAAGAACCGTATAAGTATGCGTTGTCAAACTGATATATATTCTATTCAGAAGAGTTAGTAACTCTAAAAAATTATGAGGGCCTACATAAATGCACAATTCTGGCTCATTGAATCCAACTGATATAAACAAGTGAAACTATGACCACGTGTGACAACTTGACACTATCTACGAAGCCTCCAAGAGAAATTTTAACTGTACCAGGGAAGGTGGCCGGGACAGGACCCCGACACACCCAAACTGTAATCGGGAACATAATTAAGTAGTACTAGATATTTATTAGCTCTAAGTAAGAGAGGAGTTCACCGACTGCTTTGCTGAATACGAAAAAATGCCTAATATAGAAGTTTGTTCATCGATATATCTGATCCTGTATTTACAGAAATATAGTGCCCCTAATGTAGGGACGTTAGTACATATAAAATATGTACTAGTATGTAAAGCAGACAGAATAACATGTAAACGTGTAAGGATCTTCAATGAATCAAACAATAGAATAAGCAACTGTAGCCCAACCCATATGAGACTATAACTTACGAGAAGATAGGTGACAATTACACAATATGAAACTATCACCTATTCATTTACCCTATTAACTTATCATATAACCGCTTATGAATAAATATCATTATTAAAGGCCTAATAATTTTCCTAAGTGATGTCTTGTGCCTACTTTTAATACAAATAATCAATGATAGCCCACCAAGGGCATTCTATGTCAAATTTACCACATGTGTTATCCAAATACTCATGCCTATGATTTTATCTGTACAACTGTAATCGCGGCCTGCTACAGGGAATGCCTCTCCTGGAGACTCACTATAAGGGTCTGACTGCAGGCCATATGCGCCATATATTTGCTCGAGTCAGGGGCACCCCAGCTGACTCCAAATTTAAATGATGCCACAAGGGTGGGTACGCAACAATGTTTGGGCTCACTATAGTGGTATGGTCTTGATCCTGTGCATAGAATCATGTCGAGTGATATGCCAAGCCAAACCTATGTACCCTCCTGTCGATAACTTTTATCAAGTAGTGTTATATAGGCCTATGAAAGTGTATCATGATAAATACTATTTCTCCATTAAAGTAATGTTTCTCATATTCCACTAACTTCTCTACTAGTGTCGAGCTATTCAAAAGATAATTCTTATTTTATTCTATCACTATATCGTTATGTGATCCGATATACAAATACAACTATGCTATGACCATTATTTTAAACTTATTGAATGTGATAGACCTAATATATGAATTCTAAGAATTTCCAACACACACGAGTACAAGTATGTGTCGCTTTATAGATACTTAACTTGACAGGGGTAAGGATAAATACTGCAACTCCAATAAATAGACGCATGAAAGATGGAGACAAGTAATTAAAAATGGGAAGGGAACATGCATATTGTGGCGATATTAGGCATATAGTCACATGTTAGATACATAGAAGGTGAAAGATTTGTTCCTCTATATCAAGTAAACTATATCAATTTTGCTATGAGAAACAAATGACTACGAGTTATGCCTTCACAGCGAAGGAGTGTTTAGCTTTACATACTTCAATTTTGAGTTCCACAATATACAACGGGCTACCCCTTTATCTTACAGTAGGAAATCTCGACGACTTCATAGATAAAGTAGATTTGCGGATTTCAAATAACTCCAAAGAATCAATCTACATAGCCATAATTTATTCATTTCATACTCTACTATGAAATTAAAAAATTGAATCACTATAATATTTTATCGAACACCTAGTGGACATAGGGCTCCACAACCTTCATTGGTGGTGCTTGAACAATCAACAACTCTTATCCTTAATGAAGAAATTTCTACAAACATGTTTATACATAAAACAACTTACTTTACCACCGTTTAACAGTTCACTCAATGCATAATTCCATCAATTCTATCCAATTTTAACTTTTTTTTCTTATTCAAGAACCCTAGCTAATCTAACCCACTTCAATATATAGTATAAAGATTCAAATTAAATATCCTCA
>NW_025842939.1:0-1650 GCF_002878395.1 Capsicum annuum | reverse complement strand
AGCCAAATGCCCAAGAAAAATTAAACGGACCATACTGGGATGATCCCCAACCTCCCTAGCATGCCCCAGTTGATTTTTGGCCCATAACACACCCGAACCACAGGCCCAGCCCCAAAACTATGGGCTATAACATACCGATTTGGCCCGAAAATGCCCCATTCGCACCGTTTTGCCTGTTTGTCCACCCAAATGACCAAGAAAAATGATATGGACCATACTAGGACAATCCCCAACCACCCTGCAATGCCCCGATCAATTTTTGGCCCACAGAACACCCGATTCCCGGGCCCACCCCTGAAACCATGGGATATACCACAACGATTTGGCTCGAAAATGCCCCGTTCATGCCGCTTGGCCCGTTTGTGCATCCAAATACCCACGAAAAATTAAACGGACCACACTGGGACAATCCCCAACCACCCTGGTATGCCCCGGTCAATTTTTGGCCTACAGCATGCCCATACCCCAGGCCCACCCCTAAAACCGTGTGCTATAGCACATCGATTTGGCTCGAAAATGCCCTATTTGCGCCGTTTTACCCGTTTGTCCACCCAAATTCCCACGAAAAGTTAAACAGATCACACTGGGATGATCTCTAACCTCCCTGGTATGCCCCGATTGATTTTTGGCCCACAGCATGCCCGAACCCCAAGCCCACTCCCAAAACCGTGGGCTATGGCACACCGATTTGGCTCGAAAATGCCTCGTTTGTGTTGTTTCACCCGTTTGTCCACCTAAATGACCATGAAAAATTAAATGGACCACACTGGGACAGTCCCCAACCTCCCTGGCATGGCTCGATCAATTTTTAGCCCATAATACGTGCGGACCCCAAGCCCACCCCCAAAACCGTGGGGTATGGCACACAAATTGGCTCGAAAATGCCCCATTCGTGTCGTTTCATCCATTTGTCAACCCAAATGACCACAAAAAATTAAACAAACTAAACTGGGACGAGCCCCAACCTCCATGGCATGCCCTGATTGATTTTTGGCCCACAACACGCCCGGACCCCTGGCCCACCCCCGAAACAGTGGGCTATAATACATGGATTTGGCCCAAAAATGTGTCGTTCATGCCGTTTCACCAATTTGTCCACTCAAATGCCCATGAAATATTAAATGGACCACACTGGGACGATCCCCAACCTCCCTGGCATGCCTCGGTTGATTTTTGGCCCACAGCACGCCCGGACCCTGGGCCCACCACCAAAACCGTGGGCTATAGTACACCAATTTGGCCCGAAAAACCCCGTTCACATCGTTTCGCCCGTTTGTCTATCCAAATACCCACAAAAAATTAAACGGACCACTTTGGGATGATGCCTAACCTTCTTGGCAAGCCCCGATCGATTTTAGGCCCACCGCAAGCCCGGAACTCGAGCCCACCCCCAAAACCATGGGCTATAGCACACCAATTTGGCCCAAAAATGCCCCGTTCACTCCGTTTTGCCTGTTTGTCCACCCAAATGCCCATGAAAAATTAAAAGAACCACACTGTGATGATCCCTAATCTCCCTGGCATGCCACAGTCAATTTTGGGCCCGCAGCACGCTCGGACCACGGCCCACCCCCAAAACATGAGCTATAACACACTGATTTGACCCTAAAATGCCCCGTTCGCACTGTTACGCCCGTTTGTCCACCCAAA
>NW_025842938.1:0-1104 GCF_002878395.1 Capsicum annuum | reverse complement strand
CACAATTAAAAGATGGAATAATTCAAGCATTAACTGATTATAAGAATATTTTTGCATGGTCTTATAATGATATGACTAGTTTAAGCACTGAATTAGTGGCCTATAAATTGCCAACTGATCCTTCATTCTCTCCTGTTAAATAGAAGTTGAGGAAGTTTAAAACCGATGTAAGTATTAAAATCAAAGAGGAAATCATGAAACAACTTGAAGCCAAAGTAATTCGAGTGGCTCGTTATCCCACGTGGTTATCCAGTGTTGTTCCGGTCCCAAATAAAGATGGCAAAATTTAAGTATGTGTTGATTATCGTCATTTGAACAGAGCAAGTTTGAAAGATGATTTTTCGCTACCCAACATCCATATTTTGCTGGACAACTGCGCTAAATATGAGGTTGTTTCTTTTATGAATTGCTATGCCGGATACCACCAAATCATTATGGATGATGAAGATGCGAAGAAGATGTCCTTTATCACACCATGGGGGACCTATTGTTATTGAGTGATGCCATTCAGTTTAAAGAATACTGGAGCAATATACATGAGAGCCATGACCACTATGTTTCATGATATGATGCATAAGGAGATTGAGGTCTAGTAGATGATGTGATCATTAAGTCAAAAAGTCAGGCTGACCATGATAAAGATTTAAGAAAATTCTTTGAAAGGCTTTGCAGGTATAATCTCAAGCTCAACCCGGCAAAATGTGTATTTGGAGTTCCGTTTGGAAAGCTGTTGGGGTTTGTAGTCAACCGTCGGGGGATTGAATTGGATCCCTTGAAAATTAAAGTCATTCAGGATTTGCCTCACCCAAGAATAGGACAGAGGTGATGAGTTTGCTTGGTAGACTGAATTACATCAGCAGGTTTATTGCTCAACTCATAACCACTTGTGAGCCCATATTCAAGTTGCTGAAAAGAGTGTTGTGGTAGAATGGACTGAAGAATGCCAGGAAGCGTTCAACAGAATCAAAAAGTATTTGTCAAATCCTTCCATGCTGGTACCGCCGGAGCCTGGTAGGCCTTTGATCTTATATTTATCAGTCATGGAAAATTCTTTCGATTGTGACCTGAGTCAACATGATGTCACAGGCAAAAAGGAGCAGGCTA
>NW_025842937.1:0-1644 GCF_002878395.1 Capsicum annuum | reverse complement strand
ACAAACATAAATATTTTTGTGGGGGAAAATATGTAAATAAGAACTTACATGAAGTAACTAGGAGAGAGGTTTCCCTTTCGGGAACCCCCGTACGATTTGAATGGAAAACTTGAAAACTTTATTTAATTCACAATGATATAATGTTTATACAAGAAAGACTGGTTTGGATAAATTCTTTGGGAGGAAGGATTTAAACATGTCAAGTAGGTTTTTAAGTTGGTTGATTTCACTCTGTCTTCCTACTACAAAATGTGCGCCTTTTATAGGCAAAATGTGCATAAAGGAGAGGTTCTAAGGGCTACTACGTGGCCGCAACACAGTTGGCCGACACTTTTAGATAAGGGATAAGAAAGAAAACTTTAATAATGCAAGTCGGGTACTCTTTGGGCCCCATCGTCACATGCATTATTAATTTTCCTTCAAACTTATTTTGACGTGTGCTTCAACAGTTTTTCTTTCTTTTGGAAAGTAGTGATAATGGAAGCACTCTGACTCTGACTATTACAAGACATAAAGTGGGCATCCCCACTTGACCATGCTAGCTAATAATACAAACTGTGAAAACTGTAGATTATCTTTATGTATCCAAGTTGTGCAGGGCTATGGAGTCGAAGCTCATGCCTGAGTCGTCGTCTTCATATGGATCCTGGGCATCCTGGAATTGTGCAATACTATCTTCTTCGTCTGATCTTGCAGAACTATTATCTGTATTATTTATCTCTGGCATAGCTCTATCTAAATTAGTGGGTTGTTCGTCTGGTTGTTCATCCATGTATTTATCTTGTGTCTGGTTGCTGAAGAATCTGTCTAGCGTCTGTTTTATTATTGTCTCTATTGTTTCATTTTTTCTCTTAGATATTAAAGTCTTCTTTAAAGTCCTATGTCCAGATTTTGTTAATTTAGCTTTTGATGAAGAACACCCTTCATCCTCACTTTTTGGCAAAGTGACAGCCATTAACGGATTTGATTTATCTTTACCGGTCACCGTTTGAACCGGACTAGCTGTACCAACATCCGGTACAGTGGATTTCTGAGAATTTAGTGGGAAATGCACACCCTTCTCATCCATTTTTTGAGGAGATGGAGAACTCTGAGCTGGAGTCTTAGTTTGTGCATCTGTTTTGCTAACTGGAGTCTGCTGTCTGAGTTTTCTTTCTAACATTTGTATTTGTTTAATCAGTCTCGTGTTTTCCAAGAGAAGTGATTCTTTTTGGGAATTTAGCTTTTTGAAGTTCTCTGTCATTGAAGAGCAATGGTTGCAGAAAATAATCTTTCCAGTCTCCTTTTGCAGGTTATACTGGGGTATTTGGTCTGAATTTTGTCTAAGGGAAGGAGATATGTAATAATTTGGCCCTAAATATCCTCTAGCATGATTTGTGGCTTCGGTGAAATCATTAAAACCTTTAAAAAGAGGGGCTTTAAAACCTTGTATGGAGCCTAATACTTCTATCCATGTTTGGAAAATTCCGTTGGTTTTTCCATGAATGACTACATAGTATTTAAAACGAGGCCTACTTTTTTCTGCCATGTAATGGCATAAAGAGTTCATAGATGCCATAAAGTGATTACGGTTTTGCCTATTATAAGAGATCCATAAGTTATCTACTAAACACCTTTGGGGTCTGTCTAAAACGTAATCTGGTC
>NW_025842936.1:0-2159 GCF_002878395.1 Capsicum annuum | reverse complement strand
AGAGAAATGTTTTTCTCTCTTATTTTCGCTATTCATCTTCTCCACCATGATCATTCTAAGTTTTGGTATGATGAATATTTCTATTGTGATTTCCGTTTTATTCATGAGTAGCTAAGTTTATTTGTTAGGGTTATGGAAACCTTGTAGTATACTCTCTATTGCTATGGGATTTTCAATTTATGATATGTTAATCCACTTATATCATTCCTCTCTTCGTTATGATTGAATTCTCGTGGTTGCAAGCATAGGGAATGTGCCATTATAGCAATAACTTGTTCGATAGAAAAGTTACTGTTTGGAAAAGAGAGTAGTGACAAGAAAATAGGGTTTCCAACCTCTATTTTACATGTTAATACCTTAGCAGGATTAAATACTTGGAGAGTTTGAATGATTGGTTGTACACTTTTGATTCGAGAGAACTAAGGTGAATAAATACTTGATGGTTGAGAAACACTTAGATTTAGAATTAGAATACATCTATCGATAAGTTCATGCATGTATAAATACTTATTACTCATAGTTAATAGAGAAGTAAAAGCTACAAGGTGGACATAACCCTAACTTGCCATTCTCTGTGATCAAATATTAATACACATATTCCTTCGTTGTTATATTATGACTATCATTTCAAATTTAAACCAAAATCTCCTATTCAGGAACCTCTGACCAACAGTACAGTAACAACTACAATACTTAGTAACACAGTATTCCCTGTGGGATTCGACACCAAACCTTGTTGGGTTCTATATTTGACAGCGACCACTTACTCTCTCGTAAGAGAGGTGTAATTTGGGCGTATAAAATTTTGGTGTCGTTGCTGGGAAATATGGTTTTCGATTAAGTTGTGCTCGTTAGTCGACCTTTTGGTCAAAGATTCCTAAAATTTAACTATTTGTTTTTTGTTTTTGTTACCTATTATTACCTATAAACCCTATTACCTATAAATCCTGAACCACATCTCATTGGCAGAATGAATACACAACGAGAGCCTGAAAGGATAGCTCTTCAACAGGAGCAGGATAGATTAGCTGAATTAGTAGCTGCACTAGTAAATCAACAAAAAAATGATATCCAAGTGGGGTTATGACTTATATACTATAAATTTAATGTTTTAAAACACGTTTCTGGACATCTGGGAACCCCTAGATCAATTGGGACAACATTGGAGGCTTCCAAAACATCTTTTTAGGTTTTTATTACTTTAATTATTCTTTATTTTATGTTTTTAATCATTCATGCAATGAGTGGCTATGAGTAGCTCATCTTTTATGGTTGACAATTTGTAATTGATTATGCTATGAGTGGCTAAAAACTCCCTTTCCAGGGTTGAAGCCAAGAACATGATTATTATTGTTATGGATTAAGTTTGTTAATATAGTTTGTTTGTTTATTCTTGTTTTAACCATTTTAAGGATTTGCGACCCTTAGAATACATCCATTGTCAACCTTGTGAACTCGAGAGAGGGAATAGGGTGATAGAATATCAGAATAAATAGAGTATGGTTTTTTATTCTTTATAAAATAAGAAACTTGAATTAGTATCTAGGATAGGTATGTAATTAGATACCTTACTTGATTCATATGTAGGATGATATTTGTTGAGAAATTAAGTTAATTATTACAGCCCCACTCAATGATGTAGGTGTAAGGTTCAACTTAGGTAATAGATTAGAGGTTGGGAAACCATAATCGCGTAATTAACCCTACGAATCAACGACCAAGATAAAAAGGTTAAGAAATGAAATCCAGTAACATAATATGATGGTTTAAAGTGCTCAACCCTGGGGTTTCTCGTGTTGATTGTTACAAGATCTTTACTTTATGCATTATTTAATTTAATTGGAATATAAAATCTCAATTCTCTCTTTTGGTTAGTCTCGCATCAAGTTAATCTAAATTGTAAACTAAAATCAAATCATTGCCAAATCTTGTCTCTATGGGATCGATAATTCGGCTTTCTTGAAGGCCACTATATTACTTGGTAGACCAATTACACTTGTGTATGGGCTTGGGCACTATAAGTAGTGTAACTAGGATCTCAGGGAATACACACTGATCTGACTAATTTTCATACCCAATGAATTGTACTCAAACCTAATGAATCATTAGGTTTGATTGTAGGAACATAAAAAACATAAGACAATTTTACTAGTTTTGTT
>NW_025842935.1:0-1263 GCF_002878395.1 Capsicum annuum | reverse complement strand
TTTTCAGAAAGGTCCGGAACAGAAAGTAAATCCCATTTTTCAGGAGGTTCCTGAGCATAAATTAGAATCCCATTTTTTAGGAGGGTCCTCAACAAACAGTAAAATCCCATTTTTCAAGAGGGTCCGGAACAGAAAGTAGAATCCCATTTTTTAGGAGGGTCCTGAACAGAAAGTAGTTACCCATTTTTCAGGAGAGTCCTGAACAGAAAGTAAAGTCCCATTTTTCAGGAGAGTCCTCAACAGAAAGTAAAATCCCATTTTTGAGAGGGGTCCTAAACAGAAAGTAAAGTCCCATTTTTCAGGAGGGTCCTGAGTAGAAAGTATAATCCCATTTTTTAGGAGGGTCCTGAACAAATAGTAAAACTCCATTTTTAGGAGGGTCCTGAACAGAAAGTAGAATTCCATTTTTCAGGAGGGTCATAAATAGAAAGTAAAGATCATTTCCAGGAGGGTCCTACACAGAAAGTAAAGTCTTATCTTTCAGTAGGGTACTGAGCAGAAAGTAAAATCCCATTTTTCAGGATGGTCCTGAACAGAAAGTAAAATCCTATTTTTTAGGAGGGTCCTGAACAGAAAGTAAAATCCCATTTTTCAGTAGGGTCTTGAACATATGGTAAAGTTCCATTTTTTAGGAGGATCCTGAACAGATAGTAAAGTCCCATTTTTCAGGAGGGTCCTGAACAGAAAGTAGTTACCCATTTTTCAGAAGGGTCCTTAACAGAAAGTAAAGTCCCATTTTCAGGAGAGTCCTCAGCAGAAAGTAAAATTCCATTTTTGAGAAGGGTCCTAAACAGAAAGTAAAGTCCCATTTTTCAGGAGGGTCCTGAGTAGAAACTATAATCTCATTTTTTAGGAGGGACTTGAAAAAATAGTAAAACTCCATTTTTAGGAGGGTCCTGAACAGAAAGTAGAATTCCATTTTTCAGGAAGGTCCTAAATTGAAAGTAAAGTCCGATTTCCAGGAGGAGCCTATACAGAAAGTAAAGTCCTATCTTTCAGTAGGGTACTGAGCAGAAAGTAAAATCTCATTTTTCAGGATGGTCCTGAACAGAAAGTAAAATTCCTTTTTTCATGAGGGTCCATGGCAGAAAGTAAAATCTCATTTTTCAGGAGAGTCCTCAACAGAAAGTAAAATCCCATTTTTGAGAGGGGTCCTAAACAGAAAGTAAAGTCCTATTTTTCAGGAGGGTCCTGAGTAGAAAGTATAATCCCATTTTTTAGGAGGGTCCTAAACAAATAGTAAAACTCCATTTTTAGGAGGGT
>NW_025842934.1:0-4982 GCF_002878395.1 Capsicum annuum | reverse complement strand
CATGGCAGTCACAAGACTATGAAGAGAGGTATATGATTTTGTAGCTATATGGCGATTAACAATAATTTGAGCCTGTAGGTTATAAAAAGTATCATAAGAGACTTTCTATAACAGAGTCATTTGAAGAAGGTCATTTTCTGTTGATAGTAAGAGCTAACTATGTACCTTTGGATTGATAGCATCGATTATCCCTTTTGGTATTCCAACCTTGAGGTAGCTGATCTCATCTGTGTGTCTATTTCCAAAACCAGCGTAGAAGGGAAAGGGATTCTTATCAGAAGGGAACAATGCTTTTATATCCTGCAAACTTAAAAGTTAAATGGTTATGAGCTGCGCTTGTTGACATAGCTAGATATATGTGCTCACAATTAGTAATTTTATCTTCTAAACTATGGGACTAATCAAACTAATAGGCAATAGATAATATTGAAAAATTTCAAGAAGAGGAGTTTGAGAGCTTGTTGATGGCATTGAGAGAGAACTTTGGTTTACAAAAATAAGACTTGTGAATAGATATATTTTGCTTAGAACGGGCGTGTTGTCGGTCGAAAATCAACCGGGGCGTGTCAGGGAGTTTGGGGATCATCCCAGTGTGGTCCGTTTAATTTTTCGTGGCCATTTAGGTGGACAAACGGGCAAAACGATGTGAACGGGGTGTGTTCGAGCTAAATCGGTGTGCTATAACCCACAGTTTCGGGGATGGGCCCAGGGTTTGGGCGTGCTGTGGTTTAAAAATCGATCCCAGTGTGGTTCGTTTAAATTTTTATGGCCATTTGAGTGGACAAACGGGCGAGATGCCTCAAACAGGGCATATTCGGGCCAAATCCGCGTCCTATAGCCCACGATTTCGGGGATGGGCCCGGAGTTGGGGTGTGCTGTTGGTAAAAAAATCGATCGGGATGTGCCAGGGAGGTTGGGATCGCCCCAGTGTGGTCCGTTTAATTTTTGTGGCCATTTGGGTGGACAAACAGGCGAAACAGCATGAATGAGGCATTTTCAGGCCAAATTGATGTGCTATAGCCCATAGTTTTGGGGGTGGGGCCGAGGTCTGGGCGTGCTGTGGGCCGAAAATCGACCGGGGCATGCCAGGGAGGTTGGAGATCGTCCCAGTGTGATCCGTTTATTTTTTTGTGGAAATTTGGGTGGACAAACGGGCAAAACAGCGTGAACGGGGCATTTTCAGGCCAAATTTGTGTGCTATATCCCACGATTTCAGGGGTGGGCCCAGAGTTCGGGCGTGCTATGGGTCGAAAATCAATCAGGGCATGCCAGAGAGGTTGGGGATTATCCCAATGTTGTCCGTTTAAATTTTCGTGGCCATTTGGGTGGACAAATGGGCAAAACGGTGCGAACAGGGCATTTTTGGGCAAAATCGGTGTGCTATAGCCCACGATTTCAGGGGAGGCCCCGGGGTCCGGGCGTGCTGTGGGCTAAAAATCGATCGGCGCATGCCAGAGAGGTTGGGGATTGCCCCAGTATGGTGCGTTAAAATTTTCGTGGCCATTCGGGTGGACAAACGGGAGAAACAGTGCAAACGGGGAGTTTTTAGGCCAAATCAGTGTGCTATAGCCCACGGTTTTGGGGGTGGGCTTGGGGTCTGGGCTTGCTCTGGGCCAAAAATCGACCGAAGTATGCCAGGGAGGTTGGGAATCATCCCATTGTGGTTCATTTAAATTTTTATGGCCATTTAGGTGGACAAACGGGCGAAACGGCGCGAACGGGGCATTTTCGTGCCAAATCGGTGTGCTATAGCACACGGTATGGGGGGTGGGCTCGAGGTCCAAGCGTGCTGTTGGCCAAAAATCAACCGGTGCAAGCTAGAGAGATTGGGGATCGTCCTAGTATGGTCTGTTTAAATTTTTGTGGCTATTTGGATGGATAAACAGATGAAACGGCGCGTATGAGGTATTTTTGGACCAAATCAGTGTGATATAGCCCATGGTTACGGGGTGGTCCCTAGTTTTGGGCGTGATGTGGGGCATAAATAGACTGAGGTATGCCTGGGAGGTAGTGTGGTCCGTTAAAATTTTTATGGCCATTTGGGTGGACAAATAGGTGAAACTGCGTGAATGAGGAGTTTTCGGGCCAAGTCGGTTTGCTATAGCTCACAATTTTGGGGGTGGGCCGGGGGTCCGGGCTTTCTGTGTGTCAAAAATTGATGGGGGCATGCCAGGGAGATTAGGATCATCCCAGTATAGTCCGTTTAAATTTTCGTGGCCATTTGGGTGGACAGACGGGAGAAACGGCGCGAATGGGGTATTTTTGGGCTAAATCGGTGTGCTATAGCCCACGATTTTGGGGGTGGGCCTGGGGTTTGAATGTGCTGTGGGCCGAAAATCAATCGGGGCATGCCAAGAAGGTTGGGGATCGCCCCAATGTGGTCCATTTAAATTTTAGTGGCTATTTGGGTGGACAAACGGGTGAAACGATGCAAACGAGGCATTTTTGGGCCAAATCGGTGTGCTATAACATACAGTTTCAGGAGTGGGACTAGGGTCCAGAAGTGTTGTGGGCCAAAAATCAACTGGGGTGTGCTAGGGAGATTGGGAATCATTCCTGTATGGTTTGTTTAAATTTTTGTGGCCATTTGGGTAGACAAATGGGCTAAACGGCGCGATTGGGGCATTTTCGGGCCAAATTAGTGAGCTATATCTCATGGTTTTAGGGGTGGGTCCAGAGTCCGGGCGTGCTGTGGGCCAATATTGAACGGGGCATGCCAGGGAGGTTGAGGATCGTCCCAATGTGGTCCGTTTAATTTTTTGTGGCCATTTGGGTGGACAAACGGTCGAAATAGTGCAAACGGGGCATTTTCAGGCCAAATTATGTGCTATAACCCACGGTTTTGGGGGTGGGCCCGGGGTCCGGGTATGTTGTGGGCCAAAAATCGACCGGGGCATGCCAGGGAGATTGGGGATCAACCCAGCATGGTCCGTTTAAATTTTCGTGGCAATTTGGGTGGATAAACAGGAGAAACAATGTGAACGGGGCATTTTCGGGCCAAATCAGTGTGTTATAACCCACGATCTTGGGGGTGGGCCGATGGTCCGGGCGTGTTTTGGGCCAAAAATCGATCGGGGCGTGATAGGGAGGTTGGGGATCATCCCATTATCGTCCGTTTAAATTTTTGTGGCCATTTGGGTAAAAATGGGCAAAACAACGCGAACGGAGAATTTTTCGGGCCAAATCGGTGTGCTATAGCCCATGATTTTGGGGGTGAGCTCGGGGTCCGGCGTGCTGCGGGTCAAAAATTGACTGGGTCATGACAGGGTGGTTGGGGATTGTCCAAGTGTGGTCCGCTTAAATTTTCGTGGCCATTTGGGTGGACAAATGGGCAAAATAGCGCGAACGGGGCATTTTTGGGACAAATCAGTGTGCTATAGCTCACGGTTTTGGGGGTGGGCCCAAAGTTCGGGTGTTCTATGGGCCAAAAATCGACTGAGATGTTCCAGGGAGGTTGGGAATCATCTCAGTATGATTTGTTTAATTTTTCTTGGCCATTTGGGTAGACAAACGGGCGAAACAATGCAACCGGAGCATTTTCAGGCCAGATCGGTGTTCTATAGCCCACGGTTTTGGGGGTGGGCTAAAAGCCCAGGCGTGTAGTGGGCCAAGGATCGACCAGTGTATGCCAGGGAGGTTGGAGATTGTTCTAGTGTGGTCCATTTAAATATTTGTTGCCATTTGGGAGGACAAATAGGTGAAATGGCGGGAATGGGTCATTTTCTGGACAAATCGGTCTGCTATAGCCCACAGTTTTGGGGGTGGCCTCGGGGTCCAGGCACAATGCAGGCTAAAAATTGATCGAGGCATGTCAGGGATGTTGGCGATCGTCCTAGTGTGGTCCGTTTAAATTTTCGTGGCCATTTGGGTGGACAAACGGGCGAAATGGCGCGAACGGGGCATTTTTGGCCCAAATCGATGGGCTATAGCCCATGGTTTTGGGTGTGGGCTCGAGGGGGCTTGCTGTGCGTCAAAAATCAACCGAGGTATGGCAGGAAGGTTGGGAATCATCCCAGTGTGGTCCGTTTAAATTTTTGTGGCCATTTGGGTAGACAAACAGGCGAAACAGCGAGAACGGGGAGTTTTCAGGCCAAATTGGTGTGCTATATCCCACGGTTTTGGGTGTGGACCCAAGGTCCGGGCTTTTTGTGTGCCAAAAATCGACCGAGGCATGCTACGGAGGTTGTGGATCATCCCATTGTGGTTTTTTTAAATTTTTGTGGCAATTTTGGGGACAAACGGGCAAAATGGGGCGAACGGGGTATTTTTGGGCCAAATCGGTGTGCTATAGCCTACGATTTTGGGGGTGGGCCTGAGGTCCGGACGTGATATGGGCCGAAAATAGATTGAGGCATACCAGGGAGGTTGAGGATCATCCTAGTATGTTCCGTTTAAATTTTTGTAGCCATTTGGGTGGACAAACGGATGAAACGGCACGAATGGGGCATTTTCAGGCTAAATCGGTTTGCAATAGCCCACGGTTTGGGGGGTGGGCCAGGGATCCAGGCGTCTTGTGGTCCAAAAATCGACTGGGGCATACCAGGGATGTTGGGGATCGATCCATTGCGGTCCGTTAAAATTTTTATGTCTATTTGGGTGGACAAACAGGCAAAACGGCGCGAACGGGGCATTTTCGGGCTAAATCGGTGTGCTATAGCCCACGGTTTCAGTGGAGGGCCCGAGGTCCATGTGTGTTGTGGGCTGAAAATTGATCGGGATTTTCCGAGGAGGTTAGGGATCGTCCTAGTGTGGTCCGTTTAAATTTTTGTGGCCATTTGGGTGGATAAACGGGCAAAACAAAGCAAACGGGGCATATTTTGGATTAACTCGGTGTGCTATAGCCCGTGATTTTTAGGGTGGGCTCGGGGTCCGAGCATGTTGTGAGCCAAAAACTGACCGGGCCATTCCAAGGAGGTTGGGGATCGTCCCAGTATGGTAAGTTAAAATTTTTTTGGCCATTTGGGTGGACAAACGGGTGAAAC
>NW_025842933.1:0-3656 GCF_002878395.1 Capsicum annuum | reverse complement strand
CGAATTTTAATTTAATTTAGCCAATCTATTAGATTTGACCATAATTGAAAATTGATCATAATTACAATGCAATTCGTCAATTAATTTTTAATTTGGTCAAAATAAATAAATATGGCTAAATTTTAAATTCCAATTGGGGTTATATTTTAAATAACCCTGAAATTCTCAAGAACTCTCATAACTTTTACCCAATTCCCACTAAAATATAAATTCAAATTGTACTATTCCCCCCAACTTTGTCCATTTCTAATTTTGAAATTCAAAGATTGTACTACATTGTACTATTTTCGCCCACATTATCTTCCACCTCACCTTATCTTTAATTTTTACATTCCAAAAACCCCCCTAAATGCTTTTTCTCCCACATTGGTGGATGACAAGAAATAAATCTCTATCCTTTCCTATAAATACTTTTCTCCCACATTGATGGAAAAGGAAAAAAAATACCCCATTCTCTCCTATAAATACTACCACTACTTTGGTAGAAAAGGAGGGGAGAAGAAAAAAAAAAGCTAGAAAGGTGAAAAAATCCCTTTTAAGCAAAATAGTCATTTTTATTTAGTAAAATTTTTTGTTTCATAGAGTTGGTCAGCTAATAAAAAATTTCAAGTTGCTGGCGACGTTTTATTGGTGGTGGTTGATTCCGATGAAGCTCGTAGTCTCGTTTTGCTGCCCCCAAAAAGATTTCGCTTCTCTTGCATTTCGTAATGGGCCAATGAGGTCTACCCCTTCGAGTCAAGTTCGAAGATTAAACCCGAGGTCCACTACATGGCGTGCGGGTGCTAGAAGATAGACGAAGAAGGAAAATGGGTCAAAACCCATTGATGAGGTCATTAAGAGACTTGAAAAGTCTCAATTTTTATTATTGTCTTCTTTTTATTTATTCGTTTAGTCATTTATTTATTCATTCTTTTCGGCCTCGAAGCCAAAGTTGTATTTAATATAGGTGGAGCAAGACTCGAGCCAAAGGCTCGAAAAATAGTTTAGGACAGGTGAAATGGGTCGGAATCCCAACTATACTAGGACAGGTCTTGTTGATTTGGGCTCAGTGGCCTAAATCCTTTACTTTCTCCTCCCTTCCCCTTTTATGTGTTTATTTGTTTATTAGTTTTGTTTAAACTTAGTTAAAATCCCTATTAAGTCGCCTAAACCTATTTTACACGTGTCTTTTTTTTTTTAAAAATCAAATCACTATTTCAACAAATTAATCTTTTCAGAAGTTAATCAAAAGATATTTTCAAACAGTCCGGATAACCGCAAGTTAGCGGACGTTTTAGCTGCCTAACAACTTCCTAAAATGTTAATAGGAACTGCTTATCTAGAATCTTTAACTTAAAACGATTTTTCTATTTTGAATCGTTTGAAGTAACTCTCCAAAGGTTTCTTAATTCCTTTTCAAAATTAAGTGGCGAATCTCTCAAAAGTCAAAAATTCCGCAAAACAGAAATGGCGACTCTGCTGGGGATCTTTAACTAGGTTCTAACCAAATGTTTGATTTCGTCTTTTGATTAATTGTTTATGTGTTTATATGTTTCTATTATGTAAAATTAAACTATCGCATCTCATGGCATATTCCTGCATTATTTAAACCATTTTGGGGTTTCGTGGGTATCTCGGCCCCTATTGATCAATTCCAAAATGTGTTGAAAATACGAACGGCTTATTAGTACGTGAGTCGTCTGATGGCTGTTCGTATTTTCGAACTCAAGTTGTCTTCTTGAGAACCAATGCTCAAACTCACTCTAGACACTTAGGATAGAACGAAAACAAAACCCTATTTTAGGCATGAGCCTAGGATGACCCAATACCCGAGGGGGTATTGGGCCCATTAGAAAACTTGGCCTACGTCTATTGACCCCAAGTCAATTACAGACGAATCATATTTATGTGTTGAAGAAATATATGTTTGTTTAATCCAATCCATTATCCTTTGGGGGTTGGGAGAAGACTTGCTTTATTCACTTTTATATTAGGATGTCTCAATCGTACATCGATTGACGAAGGAATTGAAACAAGCCAAGCAAGAAATTGATCAATTTGGATAGTTGCATGGCATCTAAGGCACAGTTTTAACGTCAACGAATGTCACCAATATAAGAAATGGACGAACCTAAGAAGACAAAGGTTGATAGAAGAAGCACTCGGGAATTAGTATTTTCTATCCCCTGTGTGGGAACGTGTCTTCTTTCATGTTATTTCCCTTTCCCTAAAGATTGTATCCCTATTTTATTATCATTTGTAAGCATTTATGACCTTTTCGTGTCTATATAAGTTGGAGGTTAATGGGTTGACTTCGAAGAATCATATATTTTCTTCAAAAATCTTTAGGCCTGAACCCTTGGCTCAAAAGGGTCACCCCAGCTAGGATACACGTTATTATAACATTTTTGTGTGATATAACTGTTTCATGTGCTTATGTGCGTATGTTTGAATCAAAGGCAAGTTTATCCACTTTGTCCTATGGAAGAACTTGGCTATGACTCAAACAACTCTATGTGGTTATTTCATGTCAAATATTTTCTATTATTTATCATATATGGAAACTAACACATCTGCCTTTGAGTTGTTTTACTTTATAGATAATAGAAATTACTCTATGTTGATATAAGCGGGCAGAACATCCCTACTTCACCCTATGGAAAGAGCACAAAATCCCATCCTCTGACCATCATCCAGAAATGACAGGAAATAACGAAGAGAACGCACTGACTAGTCGGGACAATTGATAGCGGAACAGAATGAAATGATTATGGAACTTGCAAGAAAGTTAAAAATGCTTCAGGAGAAGTAAATCGTACTCGAAATTTGGCTAACTTGGCCATCACCGTCAATGCCCCCGCTCTAGATGGACACAGGACTCCATTCCAAATCCCTCCCCTCAGCACCCCTATTCTCGGGCACCAGCCAACTAACGTATCATCCAGCTCCGCTCCTCCATTTGTCCAAAATACTAATCGTGAAAATAATCCAGATGCCTACCATCCATAAAATTTGTTCGTAACCCCACAGAACCCATCTTCGAATCCATTCCCAAATCCTCAAAACACATTCTCAAATCAACAAAACGCATTTCCAAATCCGCAAGATTCATTCCCAAATCTACAAAATACGTCAAACCTACTTTCGAATCCACCAAATTCATTTCCAAATCCGCAAAATCCTTTTCCGCCAAACTACTTACAAAGTCCACGGAACCTTTCCAATTTCCAAAACATCCTCCTCACTTACCAACCAAGTTCCTTCATTTCGCAAAATTAGGCCTTTCTTCCAAATCCCCCTCAAGGCATCATATCCCTTGATATCTATGAGCCCCTTTCTAACCCCAAGATGGGCCATTACGAGGAGAAGGAGAAAGAATGGAGGGCCCAACATAAAAAGAATTTACTATCTATGAAGGAAGAGATCATAAGGATCAAAAAGTCTCATGGAGACAAGGACCATGGCGGTGGGGTATGAAGATTTATGTGTTCACCCGAGAGTAGATCTACCAGAAGGGTACAAAGTCCCTAAGTTTGAGATGTTTAACGGTACCGGAAATCCAATGTCCCATCTAAGAAGGTACTGTGAGCAACTGGTAGGGATAGGAAAGAACGAGGCGCTATTGATGCGCCTATTCAGTCGAAGTTTGAATGATGAAGCCTTGGAGTGGTTCATGT
>NW_025842932.1:0-2880 GCF_002878395.1 Capsicum annuum | reverse complement strand
TACAAGTGGCCTGAATTCTCATGGAACCTAAGATATGTAGGAAACCTTATATAGAGGTCCGGACATAACTCTATGAAACTCATGCAAAAACCAACTTCTTTCATATTCAAATTTATGGTCGGATTAAAATTAGAAACGTTAACCTCCCTTTGCCCAGGGTTACTTGGATCCATCCTATCCAAAGGGAGGGAGCAGTTGTTGACATCTAATTTTTCCCTCCACGACTAAGTTTAATTTTGAGTTTCTTTAATTGTAAAAAAAATTATAACATTTATTTTATCCGAATGAAAAAACTTTTAAAATATTTATCTGAGTAAGTTTGTCATTTTAAGTAACGAATATATATTATCGTATTCAATTATACAAAATTATATAATTTTGCTACTTAAATATTTAGTTTTTTCAAAATATCAGATTTTAATCAAAGCTTATCTTGAAATAAATTTAAATGATTAAAATCTTGATTTAAATATAATTTATTCTTGAAAATAATTTATTTAAAAAATATTTGTTTGATTTTATTAAATCAAGAAGATCAGAATTAAAGTAGTGATCAATTTGTTTCAAATTTTAATTAAATTTAACCTTAATTGAAATCAACTTGGCCACAATTGCAATGTAATTTGACCAATTGATATTCAATTCGGTCAAAAATTAAATAAATTTATCCAAAGTTTAATCCAATTTGGGTTATTTTATGAATGATTTGGTTTCTATCTAAATCCTTTTAATACTAGCCCAAATCCAACCCCAAAATTCACCTGCCCAGCAGCCCCAAAAGGCCTAAAAATCACCCTAGTACACTTTTCCCTTAACCCAATGTCCAGGCCCAACAATTAGAGACCAGGCCGACTTATACAACAATTTAAACCCGACTTCAGCAACAATAATCGAACAACAATGATTTCAACGATAGCAGCAACAATCAGTGACAACAGTGAAAGCCAGCGACCCGACCCCGAATCAGCTCCGATAATGGTGACAGTCCGACCCAACAAAAATGCGAAAACTGGTTATTGTAGAAACAATGTACAAACTAAAGCCATAACCTAAACCGATGCGTGAACAATAGCTCAGCCTTTTTTGAATTTCAAATTTGAACTTGAATAGTACAATTCCAGCTCATTCAATTCTTAACGTTATCGTCTTTTTGAAAATTCCAAAATTGCCCATCAATTGGATTCTCCCATATCGATAAGGCATAAAAATTGCATTCTAAAACTTTTCTACAAAGAGGGAGTTGCGAAAAATCAAAAAACAAGCCTTGAAGGGGGAGAAAAACCTTTGAGCACAATTCAGTTCTTTTTTAGTAAAAATTTGTCTTCGTGAAAGTCGGCAGCTAATTGGCTTTTTTGAGTCGACTATGATGATGTTTTCCGGTGGTTGTGAGTTTGATGCTAGTTTATTGCCTCATTTTACTGCCCTTAAAGAGGTAAATACACTCTTTTTTTCTTTTAATTTGATTGTTTCCTTCTTCGTCTCTTTATCTTCATAGTTGTTGTAGTCGTCGTCGTAATTTTGTTTTGCTGGGAGTAGTTGTTGTAGTCATCGTCGTAATTTTGTTTTGCTGGGAGTAGCTGTTGTAGTCTTCGTGGTAATTTTGTTTTTTGCTGGAAATTGCTTGTTGTACAGGTATTGGAGGTCGTACGATTTTGAAATGAAGATGGTGTTTGACTGTGTTAATGTTATCTCCTAGTCATTTGATTTGTGGTTTTTTAGTTAGGGATTTTGATTAGTCTTAACTCTCAACCAAGAATATGAAAAAAAAAATATCAACCTTCACTTTGTGTCGAGTATAACAATGTGGATTTCTTGTTTGTTTTCAATATGGTTAACCTTTATTTGAATATTCTAGCTTAATCTTTTGTATGTGCTTCAAAAAGGTCATATCTCTGTACCCAGAAATGGATCAAGAAAATGATTGAAATTCTGTTTTCACTTTTTTTGGTTGCTGGGAAAATTGGGTGTAGTTCAAGAAACTGGAGTAGTAGTTGAGGTTGTTGATTAGTCGTAACTTTCGAGTAAGAACGTTAAAAAGCAATACCCCATTTCTTGTATCCAGCAAAAAATGTAAGTTTCTTGTTTGTATTCAATTAATGTATTGGCTGCATTTTCTGGATAAAATGGTGTTTTAGGTCATTGAGATTCAACCTAGTTGTTGAAATTTATATGTTTGTAAGCAGTTGTAGACGTTTTGCGGCTAAATTGGTCTTCTGGGTCACGAGGATTTTTTTTTCTTTCTCATTAGAGATTAATTCGATTATGAGAATGCATGTCCAATTTGCTAACTTAATATGTCTTCTCTTATATTATTTCCCTACTATGAAAATAAGATGCATGATATTTTACCATTTTAGGATATTTATTAATTACTTTACTCTTCCTCGCATGGTATACGGGCAAAAAAAGATAGAAGAAGAAGAAAAATGGATGAAAGTTTCATTGTTGAAGCGGCCATGAGACTTGAAAGTCTCATTTTCTTATCATTTTATTTCTTATTGTTGTCTTTTCAATTATTTATCTATTTATTTGTTCACTCCATTATCTATTCATTTGGGCCCCAAGGCCAAAATTGTAAATTAATACAGGTGAAGCAAAACTAGAGCTCAAGGTTCCAAAAAATAGTTTAGGACAGGTTATGAGCCGAAAGCCAAATATTTAGATTAGGATAGGTGAAGATAGGTCAAAAACCCAATTAGATTAGGATGGGGTTTATTGATTTGGGACTAATAGCCTAAGTCTTTTACTTGCTCCCCATCCCCTTTTTTACGTGTTATTTGCTATTTTATTCGCTTAGACTTAGTTGAAACCCCTAAATAAGTCGCTAAAAAACTAGTTTTGCATAAACTTTCGAAATATTCCTTAATCAATTTCTTTTCA
>NW_025842931.1:0-4117 GCF_002878395.1 Capsicum annuum | reverse complement strand
TCTTAGGTTCGGTGATCTTTTCAAGAAAAAAAGAGGTTTTTGAAAAAGTGTTGAGCTCTAACACATTGGTTATCTCTTGTTCAGTTAGTTTAAGGTGGTCGGTTTGTGGCATTCTGGCAGGTCCTCCACATTACACCAAATCCAAAAAAAAGGGTTTAGCTGTCGCCAACAAGGATATAGAGAGTGACCTCATGGATCAAACCAAGAATCAAGAAATTGAGAGTTTAAAGGAAGAGAATTTGAGACTAAGACAACAAATGATGGAAATGTATCGCGCTTGGGCCAGTGGGTTGCCTCCTCCTCCATTCTCCGCTATTGACCCTGCAAATATCATGAGTCTTCCACCAAAAGCGCAAAGTCAGTTTCCTACTGTCGTTGATGCATTGCAACATACCTCAAAATTCATTCCAATCCAAAAGAATCTCAATACTTCCGCCACTCTTTCTTTAGCACCTCAGCATAATCCAACTACATTTACAACAACACATGTCATCTGTGATTTTGTTGCTCAATCATCTGCCGAGACATCCACATAGGCCAGCTACCCAACAGTTGTGCTTCCCCATGTTGTTAGTGGACCCATGCTCGATACTCTTGGTGATCATTGTTATACTCTTAAGCCTACATTTAAGTTAATTAGATCACCAAAATTTCTTAACAAGAAGCCTAGCGTACCTGAAGAGCCAGAGAAAATGGTTGGGAAAATGGAGGGTACAAAATATGCAATGAAAAGTTCCCTAGGACTGGTGGGTAAAAAAGATGTTTCATATAAAAATTGGGGCATTTCTTCAAGTGTTAACATCCCTCCAAGATTTGAGACATCAAAAGTTTAGGAGCTTGGTGGACAAAATGATTCTGTGAAACATATGGGACGAGATTGCAATCAATCCAGGGAAACTGAAGGAAAAGAGAAAGAAAATGCATTTGTTGTCGTGCCAGGGCCAAAACAGAGTTTGAGAGGTCCAACTCACCAATACTGTCAGCCTCAATCCTGAGCTTACATATCAAATCGACTTATTCATCTTCAACAAGGTTCCTCTTTTCAAAATCCAAGGAGTTTCATTCCACTTCCTCAATGTCCTTTGAACAATTCACAATTGTGTACCCATCCGTTTTCTTATCCACAATGGCATGCACCTATCCCTCAACATTGTCCTCGACCCCCACAAATTTACCAAGGGACATTTAAATTCAAGTTTCATCCGAGGCCAGATTTCGCAAAGAGGAGGAAGGAAAAGGATAATTTCACTCCTATTGGGGAGTCCTATGCCAGTTTGTTCCAAAGATTAAGACATAGGGGCATGATTCCTCCTCTCCTTGGTTATACACCTGACCCACATTTAAGAAATTTTAATCCTAATGTGTGGTGTGCATATCATTCTGATGTTCAGGGTTATAGTACTGAAGATTGTCATACTTTGAAAAGAGAAATAGAAAAGATGATTCAAGATAAATTAATTATGGTGCAAAACATTGGCCCCTCAATCATCCCACAGAGTTCTTCACCAGCACACGGTACTGCACAATATGTAGGAGGTAATGAGTTAAGAATAGCGATCCAGAACTTATTTGTTAAAGGAAATGTGTCTGACAATGGTGGAAGCTCTAGTCATACTGATATGAAAGCCAGTGGCTAATATGTCAGGCTGAGCAAATGAGAAGTCACCTCTCTCCCTACCAGAAAGAGGTCTGGTAGTCTGTTTTCTTTTCTTTTCTATTATTCAAATTATTTTAGAGTGGTAGTTTGGGATTTATCTTGTTTTGTCCCTTTTGTCGTTGGTCACACCACCTTTTCAACTCCAAAGATATTCATTCTATTTTGAAAGGTTTTATTATTAAAGTGACAAAATGATGAATTGTTTCGAAAATGACCTTTTATATTTAAAATTCAGAGTCGTCACTTGACATGATTTGGGTGTGCCAAGTCACCCTTGGATATCCTTTTTCAAAATGGTTTTGACTTTTTTAAAACTGGTTTGCGAACAGAGATTCCGGCTAAGGAACTCTGTTGACCGAGGAGAAGGTGTTAGGCACCCCTCTATCCCATGGTTCAATCACGGTCTCTTGGTGGAGCGTATCGGCTAGTTTGGTACTACAAATGTATAAACCACATAACACGTGTAAATCAATCAAACCAACAAACCAAATAAAATGAATAAAAGTATAGCGTTCAGTCCAATTATACAGTCCCAAAATAAATAAAAATGCAAAAATAAATCCTATCTAACCTATGCTAATCCTAACAACGCTCCCAAGCTACCCGATGCCTCGGGCCTTCATCATGGACGTCCTCCAAGTACAAAATTTTTTGGGGCATTTCCCCGGCCAAATGGTACAATTGAGTCAAGCACGATAAACTAGAAAATATTCAGCCAACATTCCATATTCAAACATTCAACGAAAATTCTTATTCATAGGAATTTTGCCTACGCAAACCTATATTCGCCTATTCATTTCAAAGTATCATGATACTATCACATCAACGACATTTAATGAATCAAAATAAATTAATGATAGTTCTTTATCAATTTCAATTCCAACCCCATTCATTCCCACATGTGTTCAAGTCAACCTCAACCAATTAATTAATTTTCGTCGATCAATTAAACCAACAATGAAGCATGGTTCAACCACAGAATCATAAGTCATATCATCAACAAATTCACCATTCATGATCATCCCCACACATAACTACAAACAATTTTCAACAAATCAAGATGAAGAAAAAAAAAAGAGTTAAACAGAATGGACCTTTCGATATCAAATTTTTGTTGATAATATGAGTTGAAGAAAACCTGAATTTAGAATCCTCAATATCATGCCTCAACAATGAATCAAATCGATACAAAACCCAAACTTATGGTACGATCCAAACACCAAATCCACAAGACATCTAGAAATACCCAACAGATACAACGAACAGATCGAAAACTAATTCAACCTTACGGAATCAAACCACTGCAAACTCGCACAGAATCTGATCAAAATGACAAGAAAATAACCCAAACAAATCAAAGTATTGCCCAAACCTGACCGAAATCAACCCGCGACCCCCGAAAAATCTAATAGAAACTGAAATCGAGTTGAATCGAGCTCAGGTGAGTTGACGACAACAACACCAATAGGGATAGACCAGATTATTTATAAGTCTCGTCCCAATATCGAAAGCAAATGAGGAATTTTTCAGGGAATTTATGACTGATTCAACCCACTCCCGATGACAAACCTCGATTTCGGCGTGGATACCGCTGGAAAACTCTAACCCACTGACCTCTCTCTCTTCGTTACTCTCTCTACTACTATCTCTCACTCTTGATCTACCTCATCTTCTCTGTGTATGTATTATGTCTGCTCAAATAAAGACAAGAAGAAAAAAAATCGAGAGGGAAAAAATAGAGTTGTCCGTGAGGAAGATGGTTGTCTTGAGGTGTATCTGGTTACTGAGGAGTATATCAATTCTTCTCTCAATGATGGATCCCCCTCCTTTTTTTTAGTGGGCCCCCACCCTTTATGATGTGAATAGATGACGCCCCTAAAAAATCTACCTATTCTCTTTTCTTTCAAGAAAAAAAAAACATATGAAAGATGGGGTAAGGGTCACGTGAGTGAGGTGAGGCAGGTTTTTAGGAGGGTGATGTGTTGTCAAAAATTGATAGGGAGGTGTGTTAATTAGTTATCACAAGAATATTTTGGATTAGGTTGGTTGGGAATTTGTCTTTGTTTGTATTTTTGTGGGATATAATCATACGAGTGAGGGCATGCAGTAAGACGGAGGTAAAATGGGTAAAATTAAATTCGGGAGGGACAAAATAAGGTGTCTACATAATTCCCCCTTTGAATGTAAACACGAAGTGTTTTCAGAAAAAGAAGTAGACAACGAGATCAAATTTTGACCCGACCATTATTCAAAGAAAGAAATAGAAGGAAGAAAGACAACCGGGTCTTGACTTAAGACATCCTACCTACCCAAGTTATGAGAGAATCAATTCACGAGTATTTCAAAAGACTGGAAAGAGAAGGACTATACCGAGTTGGAGAGTAGAGTGAGGTTCCATTGAGGTTCCGATCATGGCTCTGTTATTACATCAAAATAAAAATTACAAGTTAAAGCATAAAT
>NW_025842930.1:0-5158 GCF_002878395.1 Capsicum annuum | reverse complement strand
GTATATATATCGTTTTAATTTATTAAAAAGTGGGGTTCTGAGATGAATCAATATTTATGGTAGATTGGATGATAAATAACAAATTAGTTGATGGAATCAATGTCTCGATATATAGATGGACCGATGATACCCTTTCATGAGAAGCTTATAAGTTTTATGTGTAAACTCGGCCGATGAATTTATGAATCCTGACATGTGAATTAAGTTAAGCATTGCTCTAAAGAAAATTAATCATTATATTAAGTTCGTTAGTAATTTAATTTATTGATTAGTAGCTGTGATCTTGATATGGGGAATTGCATTGTTTAATGGAGAATTTCGAAATAAAAACGAAGGAGGATAATTGGGGTTTTTTTTGTGGAATGTTTTTCAATTTATTATGATAAGAATAATTCAAATTGATATTTTGAATTATTTCCATAGAAGGGAGCCTCTGTAATTTATTATGTAGTTGCCCAAACTAGAGCTCGGAATCCTATTAATTTTTGTATGAGAAAATGGAAAAAGTCGTCGTTTTTTCCTTGTTTAAGTAGAAACAGACATGTGTTGTAGATGCTAACTCCTTAACCTAATTTTCCAGATCCTACAGTTTCGTTTCGTAGATAAAAATGTTGGGATCGGTTCTGAAAGAAGGCCAAGGAGAAATCGGACGCCGGAGGAGTATAAGCAATGGATTAAACAAGGCAATGGATATGGTCAAGGGTTAAAACTTGCTATCAAGGAATACAATGAAGAGTTCAATGTATGTGTTGAGTTCTTCGTTTTGATGATTGACAAACTATCAATTTGGGACCTGATTCACACAAGAGTTCTTGATGACAAAGCTATAGTTGCTTAGGAACCAGGTTGATTACGTTCACGTCAATATTACTTGGTCAGCATTACATCTAGAATAGAAAAGTACCGTCTTGGCAATGAGTCGGTGGCAAGGCCGCTACATCTTTTTGCCCCAACCAATCAGAAATATCCTAGGTTTTCTTGTCTCTTATATATGCTCATGTTACAACAAGAAAACTCAGGCTTCCATATTCCAACAACATTAAAATCCTTCTTGGTGCTCTCAGATTCAAAGTTTCACTTGGAACAGAGACCTGCTCGGTCGTCTTTTACGTCTCAAGCTCTTGTTGTATTTGAGTTTTTATTTTGTGTTTGTAAATATTGCTTGACTGCTGCTTTTGTTCATCAATAGTTGGTGCATTGTTAGTGGGTTCTTATTGTTAAAAGTGTCATCTAGAGTTAGTTGACATAGAAACTAGAGTTAGCATTGTATTGATTCAGTTAGAGCTAGTTGAGTCTGTTGAGCAATAGAGTTATTGCATTGAATTTATTGTAATAGAGTTATTACAAGTTGAAGAAGGGATAAGAGGTTAATCCTTAGGTCATGGAGTCTGTATTCAAAGTTGCTTGAATTTAGTGAAGCCGTTGGAAACCCTACGTGGTAGGTCGTGATTTTTCTCCCTTGAGCAAGGAGTTTCCAAGCAAAACTTGTTGTGTTTATTGTTTGTTTACTTTGCAAGTTTGTTCATTTTAGTTTTCTAATGCATACGTTAGTTTTGAACCAGGTCCCAAAGTTGGTAATGCACCTCGTGTAGCTCTTCAGTATGCATGCATGCACCTCTATTCTAATTGTTGTTGTATTTTGATATCTTGATCTGATAATATTGTGCACTTTCTATAAGATTTTGTTAACTTAATAGTGGTTCAGAACATTTCAATATCTGTATTTTTAAGTATTTTTACATTTGGGAAGATGATCCAAGACTTCTGTGCTAATTGAAGCATCTTTTATTTCAGTTTTTGTATGAAAAGCTATAGTTAAACTGTTATCAAGCATTTACTTACTCGTACGTATTTGAAACAAATATGTCCATCTGACCTTGTGGTACAGACGTACACTCCGATCCCATATGAAATGCAATGCATGATGTGTAGGCGTGCAACTCCGACCCCAAATAATCAATAAAGTCAAACAAAGCACTTTGTGTCTCAAGTCAGATCAAACATCAGTTTTAAAGTCAACTCAATTTATCAAGCAAGAGTATTCTCATTAGCTAGCTTTTTTAACAATTTATTTACTATAATCAATCCGTCCATTGGGCTAGCAAATAGGGGAAAATAGTTCATTGGGCTAGCAAATAGGGGAAAATAGTTCAAACATACAATTAACTTATTTTATCCCCTCAAACAATACCGGTACCCGCATAAATGCTCGTCACAATCACCTATACGGGACCCCCAATTTCCATTACTCCCATTACACATAACTAACAAATATTCAGATAAGCACTTTGAAAAAAGAGTCTAAGAAAGTCTCAACTTGCCTCAAACCGAAGCCAAGCATCAATCAATAAATTTGTCCTTACGTTAGGCTTCCAAACGATCAATATCTATTCAAAAACATAGTCCTCATAAGAATATAAATTTAATAAAAGCTCTACTGTTAAAAGATTTTTTTTTATTAATTTAAAATTCACTTTAAAATTAAAAATGAACTATTGAAACGGTGTTGCCAACTAAAATCTGTTATAGTCACTGCCAACGATTGGCTCCTCATTACACCAAATAAAATTAATATTCTAACTTTTCTATAACCTAAATGAAAGCAAGAAAATAGGACAAATAACTATGAGATGGGTTAAAATAATGTCTAAAAACTACGAGATGGGCTAAAATAGGACAAATTTATAAAATAAATTCGTAGGGTCGTTACACAGATACACACAAGCACTCAAATTTAACAAAGTCATCAATAAACTAAACGAATACTCTACATAATCTACTCAATGACATAACACATCAATTTCACATCATTCGAGATCGCAAAAATAACTCATTATTCAAATCAAACATTGTTCATGATAATAAAACTACACAAAAATATGCATCAAATATCAATAAACTCACCACCAAACTGCACCAATAACACCAAACGATCGCCGCAATGGCCGGCCGACTGGAGTCAATGCTAAAGTTGTCAATTGATTTGGGGGTTTTGGGAGTCAATGCTAAAGCTGTTTAGACATAGAAAAAATATTTTATGGCATAAGAGCTATTTTTTCGATTGATAGCGAGGGCTTAAAATGCCGAAACTGATAGCGGGGGATTTAAAATCCACGCAAATTTATAAATTATAGCGACAAATTTTTAATCCCGCATCTCATATAATTTTACAGAGGTTAAAGTAACCTCACAAATAAATCCCCGCAATTTGATTTTTTTTTATAGTGTTGTCATCGTGTTTAGTATAAATAAAGAAAAAATTTAAATATTGTGGTCATAAATTAAAATTTATCGAATACATTAAAATGTCCTTGCAAGATTTCATCTTATGATCATATCATGTGAAAAATTAAAATTAAAGTATTATCGAAAAAGAAAGGGATAATACATAAATATGACCCTAAACTTGACACCAAATTATAACATTGACCTTAAACTTTGATAGTGCACAAATAGGACCTTTAACTATTCAAAATATGAACAAATAAACACCCCGATCCTATGTGGTAAAACGCGTGTTGTATACGCA
This sequence comes from Capsicum annuum, assembly GCF_002878395.1. Lineage (NCBI taxonomy): Eukaryota > Viridiplantae > Streptophyta > Magnoliopsida > Solanales > Solanaceae > Capsicum > Capsicum annuum. The sequence goes on along the minus strand of NW_025842930.1, from coordinate 1,629 downwards.
AAATAGCGCACATCCAAGTTGGAATTGAAGAGTTTTTCTGTTAAGCTTTTGTATAGTTAAAGGGCCTATTTGTGCACCGACAAAGTTAAAGGTCATACTTATAATGTATTTTTTTTTCAGGAAAAAGGCTCAAATATGCCAATGAACTATTAAAAATGACTCATTTATGCCATCAGTTAAAAGTTGAGCTCATTCATGCCGTCGCCGTTATAAAATCAGCTCATTCATGACATTACTTTTTAACTGTGGTTTTTAAAAACAACTTTTTCAAGCGGCGTTTTATTAGATGTTCACGTCATTAATTAAAATAAGCAAAAAGGCTATGGCCACGAAAATTTAAACGGAACACTGGATGATCCCCAACCTCCATGGCACGCCCCGATCGATTTTTGGCCTACAGCATGCTCGGACCCCGGGTACACCCCCGAAACGTGGGCTATAGCACACTGATTTGGCCATAAAATGCTCCATTCACGCTATTTCGCCCGTTTATCCACCCAAATGGCCACAAATATTTAAACGAACCACACTGGGATGATCCCCAACCTCCCTGGCATGCCCCGATTGATTTTCAGCCGACAGCATGCCCATACCCCGGGCCCACCCCTAAAACCGTGGTCTAAAGCACAACGATTTGGCCCGAAAATGCCCCATTCGCGCTGTTTTGCCTGTTTGTCCACCCAAATAGCCATAAAAATTTAAACGGACCACACTAGGACGATCCCCAACATACATGGCATGCCCTGGTCAATTTTTGTCCCACAGCATGCCCGGACCACGGACCCACCCCCAAAACCGTGGGCTATAGCATATCGATTTAGCCCGAAAAGGCCCCGTTCGCCTTTTTTTGCTTGTTTGTCCATCCATATGGCCACAAAAATTTAAACAGACCATCCTGGGACAATCGTCAACCTCCCTTGCACATCCCGATCAATTTTTGGCCCACAGCACTCCCAGACCCTGGGCCCACCCCCAAAACCGTAGCTATAGCACACCGATTTGGCTCAAAAACACCTCATTTGCGTCGTTATGCCCGTTTGTCCACCTAAATGGCCAAAAAAATTTAAATGGACCACACTGGGACGATCCCCAACCTCCCTGGCATGCCCCGATCAATTTTTGGCCCACAGCACATCCGAACCCCGGGTCCACCCCCAAAAACTTGGGCTAGAAGCACACCGATTTGGCCCGAAAATGCCTCATTCACGCAGTTTTGCCCGTTTATCCACCTAAATGGCCACAAAAATTTAAATAGACCACACTGAGATGATCCCCAACCTCCCAGTCATGCCTCTGTCGATTTTCAGCCCACAACATGCCCGGACCCCGAGCCGACCCCAAAAATCGTGGGATATAGCACATCAATTTGGCCCAAAAATTCCTTTTTCGCATTGTTTCTCCTATTTGTCTATCCAAATGGCCACAAAAATTTAAACAAACTACACTGGGACGTTCCCCAACCTCCCTGACATGCCCCGATCGATTTTCAGCGCACAACACATTCGGACTGATAAGGGAACGACCATGGAACACTAAAAACAGTCCACAAACTCAAGACAAACCCGAGAGCACAATGAACAACACACGGGCAGCAACAACACAAAGAAAGCGAGACAAGAACAAAAGGAT
>NW_025842929.1:0-1240 GCF_002878395.1 Capsicum annuum | reverse complement strand
TGTGTTTTGATTAAGAAAATTATATGAATAACAAAGCAACTATGCTAGTGAATCGAAATAGGCCTCACACGGCTTCACTAGACTTTGATTTTTCACAAACATAATGATAACAAGATTACATAATACAAAAGATAGAAACTTGATACATAACATTCAATGATCTAAGAATACACCTTACTCTGTCTTAATTGAATAACTCATAAGAACAAGGGTATAACTTTAAATCTGGATGGACTTATAACATATTAGAAGGCTCCTCTCAAGCTGCTTTATGAAACTTCTGAAACTTCTGCTAGCAATTATAAAAACATTATCTAGTGAGAAATTGGAACTTGTTGATCATGCTACTTCAAGAACATAGATAGAGAAGTATATATTATCATTATGGATTATGAGGAGAAATTTGAAAGAATATCTGACTCAGGCTTTGTGCATAATTTCTACAGGCCTGATAAAGCACTTCAGTTTTCAGAACTCAAAAATACTGACAGGATACTTTCTAGCTCTCTTACAGTCCTATGACTATCTATGGAGAATGAAGATCAACTATTTCTGATACCTTGGAAAAGTATACACGTCTCCGTACCGTTCCGCAAGACTCTACTAGACACAACTTCGTAGACACCCTAGGACACTTGAACTCTGTGCTCTGATACCAAGTTTGTAACGCCCTGAATTTACAAGATTACAACTCTGCTTTTACAATGAAAACTGAAATGGAATACATCAACTTCTACTGACTGTCTATGAAGCCTCTACTATTACTGACTGTAGGTAGCCAGGTCATGACTCCTGACTAATCCAACTCAATACGACTAAATAAAGAAAATACAACACTTCTTGAATTGTATAACTAACTCAAGCCCTTGAATCAAAAGGACTCATCACCTGTTGATTGGATGCTGCGAACTGACTGGATCTGAAGATGTACACTATAGGTTGTACCTATATTCCGAGAAAATGTAGCCCACACACGAATATGTGGGTCAGTACCATGAAAATATATCGAGCATATGGGGGTGCAATGCATATATAAAATAATTTCTTAATAGCATCACAGTTTATAAAATTATGCATGCTGATATAAAAGACTCACTCAACTCGAATTAAAATCATCATAATCATAAGAGAGTAAAATATATTGGGTGAAACATGTGAGTCATCATAATAAATCTCAATTCACTTCCATCTCGATTCCAAATCATCAAAGCAATAAAATCTCATAACAATTCTCTTTAAA
>NW_025842928.1:0-5217 GCF_002878395.1 Capsicum annuum | reverse complement strand
AATCGGAGCTTGCCAGGGAGGTTGGGGATCATCCCAATGGGGTCCGTTTAATTTTTTGTGGCCATTTAGTTGTAAAAATGGGTGAAACAACATGAACGAGGAGTTTTTAGGCTAAATCAGTGTGCTATAACCCATGGTTTCAGGGGTGGGCCAGGGGTCCGGGCGTGTTGTGGGCCAAAAATTGACCGGGGCGTTCCAAAGAGTATAGGGATCATCGCAGTATGGTTCGTTTAATTTTTGTTTCCATTTCGGTGGACAAATAGGTGAAACGGCATGAATGAGGCATTTTCAGGCCAAATCGGTGTGCTATATAGCCCACGTTTTTGGGGGTTAGCCCGGGGTCTGGGTGTGCTATAGTCCAAAAATAGATCGGGGCATGCCAAGAATATTGGGGATCATTCCAGTGAGGTTCGTTTAACTTTTCGTGGATCCTTGGGTGGACAAACGGGCGAAACTACGCGAAGGAGGCATTTTTGGGCCAAATCATTGTGCAACAACCAATGATTTTGGGGGTGGGCCTGGGGTTCGGGCATGTTGTGGCCTAAAAATTTACCGGGGCGTGCTAGGGAGGTTGGGGATCATCGCAGTGTGGTCCATTTAATTTTTTGTGTCCATTCGGGTGGACAAATAGGCGAAACGACGTGAACAAGACAATTTCGAGCTAAATCGGTGTGCTATAACCCATGATTTTAGGGGTGGCCCCGCGGTTCGGGTGTGCTGTTGGTCGAATATTAACCAGGGGGCGCCAGGGAGGCTGGGGATCATCCCAGTGTGGTCCATTTAATTTTTCATGACCATTTGGGTGGACAAATGGTCGAAACGGCGCGAACAACGCATTTTCAGGAGAAATTGATGTGCCATAGCCCACAATTTTGGTGGTGGCCCCAGGGTCCGAGCGTGCTATAGGCTGAAAATGGATCGTAGCACGCTAAGGAGGTTAAGGATTGTTCTAGTATGGTTCGTATAATTTTTCGTGGCCATTTGGGTAGACAAACAGGCAAAATGGTGCGGACGACGAGTTTTCGGGACAAATCGATGTGTTATAGCCCACGGATTCGGGAGTGGGCCTAGAGTCTGGGCGTGCTATGGGCCAAAAATTGACCAAGGCATGCTAGGGAGGTTGGGGATCATCCCAGTGTCGTCCGTTTTATTTTTCATGGCCATTTAGGTGGACAAACGGACGAAACAGCGCGAAGGAGGCATTTTCGAGCCAAATCGATGTGCTATAGCCTACGTTTTTCGGGGTACACCTGGGGTCCGAGCATGCTGTGGGACGAAAATCAATCGAGGAATGCCAGGGTGGTTGGGGATCATCCCATTGTGGTCCGTTTAGTTTTTTCATAGCCATTTAGGTGGATAAACGGGCAAAATGGTGCGAACGGGGCATTTTTGGCCCATATCGGTGTGCTATTTCCTATGATTTTGGGGGAGGAGGGGGTGCCCGTGGTCCAGGCGTGTTGTGGGCCAAAAATCAACCGGAGCGAGCTATGGAGGTTGGGAATCATCCTAGTATGGTCAGTTTAATTTTTCGTGACCATTTGGGTGGAGAAATGGGCAAAACAGTCCGAATGGGGCATTTTCAGGCCAAATTAGTGTGCTATTGCCCACGATTTAGGGGTGGGCCCAGGGTCAGAGCATGCTGTGGGCCAAAAATTAATTGGGACATGGCAGGGTGGTTGGGGATCATCCCAGTGTGGTCCGTTTAATTTTTTGTGGCCATTTGGGTGGACAAATGTTGAAACGGCGTGAACGGGACATTTTTGGGCCAAATCAATATGCTATAGCCTATGATTTTGGGGATGGGCTCGGGTCTGGGCGTGCAATGGGCTAAAAATTAATCTGGACATTCCTGGGAGGTTAGGGATCATCCCAGTGTGTTCCCTTTAAATTTTCATGGCCATTTGGGTGGACAAACGGGTGAAACGATGCAAACGGGGCATTTTCGGGCTAAATCAGTGTGCTATTGCCCCTGGGTTCGGGGGTGGGCTCGGGGTCTTGGAGTGTTATGGGCTAAAAATGGACCGAGGTATACCAGGGATGTTGGGATCTTTTCGATGTGGTTCGTTTAATTTTTTGAGGCTATTTGGGAGGACAAACGGGCTAAATAGAGCAAACGGGGCATTTTTGGGCCAAATCGCTGCGGTATAGCCTACAGTTTCGGGGGTGGGCCCAAGGTCCGAGCGTGCTGTGGGCCAAAAATCAACCGATGCATTCCAGGACAATGGGGATCATCTCAATGTGTTCCGTTTAATTTTTTGTGGCCATTTGGGTGTATAAACGGGCGTAACGGTGCGAATAGGGCATTTTCTGGCCAAATCGGTGTGCTATAGCCCACGATTTTGGGGGTGGACTCGAGGTTTGGGCATGGAGTGGGCTTAAAATTGATCGAGGTATGCCAAAGAGATTAGGGATCATCGCAATATGGTCTGTTTAATTTTTCGTAGCCATTTGGGTGGACAAACGGGCGAAACGATGTAAACGAGGCATTTTTGGACTAAATCACTGTGCTATATCCTATGATTTAGACCAAAAATTTTCCGAGGCATGCCAGGGAGGTTGGAGATCATCCCAGTGTGGTTTATTTAATATTTTGTGGCCATTTAGGTGGAGAAATGGGCAAAATGGCGCGAACGGAGCATGTTCGTGCCAAAATGATGTGCTATAGCCCATGTTTTCGGGGGAGGCCCCAGGTTCTGGGAGTGCTGTAGGCGAAAAATTGATCGGGGCGTGCCAGGGAGGTTTTGGATTATCCCAGTCTTGTCCGTTTAATTTTTTATTGCCATTTGGGTTGACAAACGGGTGAAACAGTGCGCACGTAGCATTTTTGGGCTAAATTGGTGTGGGGTAGGCCCAGGGTCTGGGCATGCTGCGGGTATAAAATTGATTGGGTCGTGCCAGGGAGGTTGGAGATCGTTCCAGTATGGTCCGTTTATTTTTTCATGGCTATTTGGGCGGACAAACAGTTGAAACGGCATGAACGGGGAATTTTAGGGCCAAATCTGTGTTCTATAACCATCGGTTTTGGGGGTGGTCCTGGGCTCCGGGTATGCTGTTTTCCAAAAATCGATTGGGGCATTCTAGGGAGGTTGGGGATTGTCCTAGTATGGTCCATTTAATTTTTTGTGGCCATTTAGGTGGACAAACGGGCAAAACTGCGTGAATGGGGCATTTTTGGGCAAAATTGGTGTGCTATAGCCTACAATTTAAGGGTTGGCCTCGGGGTCCGGGCGTGCTGTGAGCCAAAATTCGATCGGGCATGCCATGGATATTGGGGATAGTCCCAGTATGGTCTGTTTAATTTTTTGTGGCTATTTGGGTGGCTAAACTGGCGAAACAGCATGAACGGGGTATTTTTGGGCCGTATCGATGTCCTGTAGCCCACTATTACGGGGGTGTGCTTGAGGACCGGGGGTATTGTGGGTCAAAAATCTACCGGAGCATGCCAGGGATATTGGAGATTATCCCAGTGTGGTCCGTTTAATTTTTTGTGGCCATTTAGGTGGATAAACGGGCGAAATAGCGCGAACAGGGCATTTTGGGGCTATATCGGTGTGCTATAGCCCACGGTTTTAGGGGTCGACCAAGGGTCCGGGCGTACTGTGGGCCAAAAATCGACCTGGGCAAGCCAAAGAGTATGGGGATCATCACAGTACAGTCCGTTTATTTTTTCGTGGCCATTTGGGGTGACAAACGGGCGAAACGGGACGAACAGGGCATTTTTGGGCCAAATTGGTGTGCTATAGCCCACGATTTTGGGGGTGGGCCATCATTCCAAGTGTGCTGTTGGCTGAAAATCTATCTGAGGGTGCCAGGGAGCTTGGGGATTGTCCCAGTGTGGTCCGTTTAATTTTTTGTGGCCATTTAGGTGGACAAACGGGCGAAATATCTCAAACAGCATATTTTCGAGCAAAATCAATGCGCTATAGCCCACGGTTTTGGGGATGGGCCTGGGGTCCGGGCGTGCTGTTGGCCAAAAATTGACCGGAGTGCGCCAAGGAGGTTAGGATTGTCCCAGTGTGGTCCATATAATTTGTCGTGGCCATTTGGGTAGACAAATGGGCGAAATAGCGCGACCGAGGAATTTATGGGCCAAATCAGTGTGCTATAGACTGGTGTCTGGGGTGGGCTCGAGGTCTGGGCGTGCTATCAGCCAAAAATTGACTGAGCCATGCTAGGGAGGTTAGGGATCATTCCGGTATGGTCCATTTTATATTTCGGGGCTATTTGGGTGGACAAACGGGTAAAACAGCGCGAATGAGGCACTTTCGGGCCAAATTAGTGTGCTATAGCCCACGGTTTTAGGGGTGGGCCCAGGGTTTGAGAATGCACTGGGCTTAAACTCGATCGAGGCATACCAGGGAGATTGGGGATCATCGCAGTATGGTCCGTTTAATTTTTTGTAGCCATTTGGGTGGACAAACGGGCTAAACGGTGCAAACAGGGCATTTTTGGACTAAATTGGTGTGTTATATCCTACGATTTTGGGGGTGGGCTTGGGGTCTGGGCGTGATCTGGGCTAAAAATTGATCAGGGCGTGGTAGGTAGGTTGGGGATCGTCCCAGTGTGGTCCGTTTAACTTTTTGTGGCCATTTGAGTGGTTAAAAAGTGAAATGATGCGAACAGGGTATTTCCAGGCCAAATCAGTGTGCTATTGCCCATGATTTGGGAGTGGGCCCGGGGTCCAGGTATGATGTGGGTTGAAAATTAACCAAGGCATGTCAGGAAGGCTAGGGATCATCCCAGTGTTGGTCTGTTTAATTTTTCGTGGCCATTTGGGTAGTTGGGGATCATCCCAATGTGGTCCCTTTAAATTTTCATGGTCATTTGGGTGGACAATCGGGTGAAACGGCGTGAACGATGCATTTTCGGGCTAAATCAGTATGCTATAGCCCATGATTTTAGGGTTAGGTTAGGGGTTTGGGCGTGTCGTGAACCTAAAATCAATTGGGGCATGCAAGGGAAGTTGGGGATCATTTTAGTGTGGTTCGTTTAATTTTTCTTTGCTATTTGGGTGGACAAACGGGCAAAACGGCGTGAATGGGGCATTTTCAATTTAAATAGGTGTGCCATAGCCCATGGTTTTGGGGGTGGCCTTGGGTTCTGGGCGTGTAGTCTGTATAATTTTTGGTGGAAATTTGGGTGGACAAATGGGCGAAACGGCACAGACAGGACATTTTTGGGGAAAATTGGTGTGCTATAGCCTACGGTTTCGTGGGT
>NW_025842927.1:0-3981 GCF_002878395.1 Capsicum annuum | reverse complement strand
ACTTAGGGTATCCGCCATAACATTGGCCTTGCTCGGATGGTACAGCACACTCATATATAGTCCTTTAACAATTCTAACCATCATCTCTACCTAAGATTCAATTCTCTCTAGGTAAACACATACTGCAAACTCTTATGATCAGTGAAAACATCAACATGGACACCATACAAATAGTGTCTCCAGATTTTCAAAGCAAACACAACAACAGCCAACTCAAGGTCATGGGTGGGGTAATTTTTCTCATGGGGTTTCAACTGTCTAGAAGCATAAGCTATCACGTTACCCTTATGCATCAATACGTAACCCAACCCAACTCTCGAAGCATTATAGTACACCACAAAACCATCAACACTATCAGGCAAAGTCAAAACAGGGGCTGAAGTGAGTCGAGTCTTTAACTCCTCAAAACTCTTCTCACAAGATTCGGACCACAAGAACTTCACTTTCTTTTGGGTCAACCGAGTCACAGAAGATGCTATAGACGAGAAACCCTCAACAAAATGGTGGTAATAGCTAGCTAAACCCAAGAAACTTTGGATATCAGTCGGAGAAATAGGTCTAGGCCAATTTCTAACAGTTTTAATCTTTTGGGGATCAACTCTAATACCGTCGGAAGAAATGATATGACCCAAAAAAGCAACTGACCTTAGCCAAAACTCACACTTACTGAACCTGGCAAACAACTTGTGATCTCTAAGGGTTTCCAAGACAGTTCGGAGATAATCAGAGTGTTCATCCTCACTATGGGAGTACACCAGTATATCATCGATGAACACTATGACAAACATATATAGATATGGTCTGAACACTCGATTCATGAGGTCCATGAAAGCTACTGGGGCATTAGTTAACCTGAAAGACATAACAAGAAACTCAAAATGGCCATAACGAGTTCGAAAAGCAGTTTTTGGGATGTCACACTCCCTAACTTTGAGTTGATGATAGCCGAAACGAAGGTCTATCTTTAAGAAATAACTTGCACCTTACAATTGGTCAAACAAATCATCTATTCTCGGAAGAGGGTACTTATTTTTTACAGTGACTTTATTCAGTTGGCGGTAATCAATGCACATACACAAAGAGCCATCTTTTTTTCTCACAAACAACATAGGAGCACCCCAAGGAGAAACACTGGGCCTTATGAAACCCTTATCTATTAGATCTTTTAGTTGCTCTTTCAACTCCTTAAGTTTTACAGGGGCCATACGCTAAGGAGGAATAGAAATGGGCTGAGCATCAGGAAGAAGATCAATCCCAAACTTTATCTCTTTATCAAGAAGTATCCCTGGGAGATCATCCGGAAAGACATCAAAAAACTCATTGACGATGCTAACAGACTGGAGAGTTAGAGTCTCAGACTTAGTGTCTTTGACTCTAACCAAATGGTAAATACACCCCTTGGAAATAAGCTTTCTAGCTTTGAGGTAAGAGATAAAATGACTCTTGGGTGATACAGAATTCCCAGACCACTCAAATACGGATGCACCCAAAAACTAAAACTTGACCACTTGGGTCCAACAATCAATGGAGACATAAGAAGAATACAGCCAGTCCATACCCAGAATCGCATCAAAATTTATCATGTCTAACTCAATCAGATCAGCCAACAAGACTCTATGAAAAACGGTAACAGGACACCTTTTATACACTTTTTGGGCAACAATTGAATCAGCCACTGGGGTAGAAACTAGGATAGGCTCAGGAATAATCTTAGGACTCATTTCAAAATTCACAGCAATCAAAGTTGTAACATATGAGAAACTGGATCCAGGATCCAACAAAGCATTCACATAAAACTGAAATATACGAAGCATACCAGTAACAACATCGGGAGAGTCCTCCTGTTCCTGGAAGGATGGTAAAGAATAGAATCTATTCTGGCGCTGCCCTCCAACATTTCTAGAAGAGGCACCCTGAGCTGGGGCTGGGCAAGTCGCTAGAACTGGAGCACTACCAGTCTGAGTCTAGGTCTGAGGGCGATAGTCAGAACGCCCTTGTCTATCTTGTGGACAATCTCTAACTCTGTAAACCATGTCACCATACCAAAAACAACCCCTCTTCTCACCCCAACACTCACCTGAATGAGCCCTACCACACTTAGGACACAGGGGATGATTTGGCTTACTGCCATAACTGTACTGGGACCTGGATGCATATGACCTGCTACCTTGCTCCTGCCTACCTCTAGGCACGGGAGCACTAGCAGATGATGGTACTGTCATAGACGAATGATAGCAGATGATGGTACTGTCATAGACGAATGATCCTAATACTGAGGCCGACTCCCTCCCTGTGATCTAGTCTGACCCTGTCCGTGCTACTCGGACCTAGCTCTCTTATTTCCCTCATTCTATCTCTCTCCTTAATCTTGTCTACCTCAATCTATTGGGCATGAGTCATCAACCTAGAAAGATTCATATCATAATTCAGCATAGCAGACCTACACTCCTTAACCACATAACTAGACACTCTAGTCACAAACTTACTCATACTAGCCTGATTATCAGCCACTAAGTCAGGAGCATACTTGGCCAACTGATTGAACTTTAGAAAGCACTCCCTAACAGTCATACAGCCTTGTCGTAGGTTCATAAACTCTTCCACCTTCGCCTCCCTCATCTCCAAAGGAAAAAACTTATCCAGGAATGCATCCTGGAACTCTTGCCAAGTTGTAAGGACAGCTCTCTCACCTCTACCTTTCCTCCAAGCAACAACCGAGTCATAAGCAAGGTCTTTAAACCTATACATAACCAACTCCACACTATGTTCCTCAGATACATGCATTACCTAAGTAATCTTCCGTACCTCCTCTAAAAACAACCGTGGATCCTCATCAGACTTGGACCCATAGAGTTTCGGCGAATTCATCCGCATGAAGTCACGGATCCTGGATACAGCTGAATCACCTCCCTACTATTGTGGAGCCGGGGCCGAGTTGGCCTGAACATTTGCAGTAACATTTTAGGCCAGTGCCTGAAAGGCTGCCTGAAATTCAGCATGAGACATTTTCATTCAATGGGTCAGCGGGTTGAGGTTGCTGACTATCATTATTTCTTCTCCCTCGACGTGGAGGCATATTTCTGAAAAAAGAATAGCATGAATCAATAGCAGAGATAGATACTTTAAGTGTGATAGACTTCTGAAAGAAAGAATTACACTTTTTCCTAAAACGTCTTGTAGCCTCTTGCTCATAGATGTGGCATGATACACACCGATGATTAAGAATCTAATTAACGCGGCTTGTCAGGCTCCCTAGGCCACCTTAAAACCTTAGCTTTGATACCAAGTTTGTAATGCCCCAAAAAATAGATCCCAGAGCGTCACACGATGCTTGAGGCTATGAGTATCCCAAGCTAACCCTTTGAGCCATTTTCATTCAGTTCAAAACAAATCAACGGGGTTTCCATAAATAACCCTTAAATATCAACAGAGTAATCATCATCCAAGAATAATAGAATTTCAAAAAGATAATAAAATACGGCTTATTAGTCAACTCCCAACATCTATACTAGTCTGACAAGCCTCTTAGAAAATCAACAAAACCAGCAAGCCATTGAGACATGCCCCAACTGACTCATACTCAGTTGTCAAATGTAAATAATTTCGTGAAACCAACATCAGACATCACATCCTCGGAACATGAGGACTCACCACAACAGAGGATGTAGAATAGCATGCCTGAAGAGTCACTGTCAAACCTGGAACTGAGCACCTGAACCTACATTTTGAGAAAATATAGCCCACATCCGAAGATGTGGGTCAGTAAAGGAACCGAGTATATGGGGGTGTATACAATTATATAAACATCATCATCATAAATATTTATAAGAAATATGCAGGATGTATGAAAGACTCACATAGCCCGAAGAAAATCATTATAATCATGAGAGGATGAAATAAGTACAATAACACATGTGAGTCATCATATAATTTGTCAATCACTTTCAGTACATCAAGAATATCAATTCTCATAATGTAAAT
>NW_025842926.1:0-1259 GCF_002878395.1 Capsicum annuum | reverse complement strand
CAACACACCATCTCCCCCTTGGGAGAAAACCTCTACTTTTTGGTCCTTGACTGACTCCTTTAGTCTTACCAAACTAGTATCTAAGTATTGCTTTTCCTTCACTTTCGAAATCAGGGAGGATTCGAAACTACTCTGAACCCCTATACTACCTTCAGCAGAGTCAAACAGCCTAACCCCCAATCTGGCCAAACAATGTACATCGTGATCCAAATAGCCTAACCCCCAATCTAGCCAAACAATGTACATCGTGATCCAACTCTTTCTCACCTTCTACCACATGTGAAACACTACCCATGGACAGTCTACTTAGGGCATCCTCCATAATATTGGCCTTGCCCGGATGGTACATCACACCCATATCATAGTCCTTTAACAATTCTAACCATCGTCTCTGCCAATGATTCGATTCTCTCTGTGTAAACACATACTGCAGACTCTTATAATCAGTGAAAACATCAACATGGACACTATACAAATAGTTTCTGCAGATATTCAAAGCAAACACAATAGCAGCCAACTCAAGGTCATGGGTAGAGTAATTTTTCTCATGGGGTTTCAACTGTCTAGAATCATAAGCTATCACCTTACCCTTTTGCATCAATACGCAACCCAACCCAACTCTCGAAGCATCATAAGACACCACAAAACCATCAACACCATCAGGCAAAGTCAAAATAGGGGCTGAAGTGAGTCGAGTCTTCAACTCCTAAAAACTCTTCTCACAAGATAACCACAAGAACTTTACTTTCTTTTGGGTCAACCGAGTCATAAGAGGCGCTATAGAGGAGAAACCCTTAACAAAATAGCGGTAATAGCCAGGTAAACCCAAGAAACTTCGAATATCGGTTGGAGAAATAGGTATAGGCCAATTTCTAACAGCTTCAGTCTTTTGGGGATCAACTCTAATACCTTCGGAAGAGATGATATAACCTGGAAAAGCTACTGACCTTAGCCAAAACTCACACTTACTAAACTCAGAAAACAACTTGTGATCTCTAAGGGTTTGCAAGACAGTTTAGAGGTGATCAGAATGTTCATCCTCACTATGGGAGTACACCAGTATATCATCGATGAACACTATGACAAACATATCAAGATATGGTCTAAGCACTTGATTCATGAGGTCCATGAAAGCTGTTGGGGAATTAGTTAACCCGGAAGACATAACAAGAAACTCAAAATAGCCATAACGAGTTCGGAAAGCAGTTTTTGGGATGTCACACTCCCTAAATTTGAGTTGATGATAGCCGGAACGAAGG
>NW_025842925.1:0-1916 GCF_002878395.1 Capsicum annuum | reverse complement strand
TAAGCATTTTCAATACGGTATTAGCTTTAAAGCTCGTGTCTCTCAATCACCTTGAATCTGATGGATGAGCAAAAATGAATCCCCCAACACTAATAGTTCCTGGACTCCCATATCAACAGCTAGCCTCAAACCCAGAATGCAAGAGTCATATTCCGCCATGTCATTGGTATAATAAAATTAAAGTTGTATTGTTACCAGAAAATGTTGCCTCACCTCAGAGATAAGAACTGCACCTATTCCAACTCCTTTTATGTTAACAGCTCCATCGAAGAACAACTTCCAACCTAGATCAGCATCTATAGCGACTTCATCGATACACAACACTTCTTCATCAGGAAAATATGTCTTTAATGGCTCATATTCTTTATCAATGGGATTCTCAGCAAGATGATCTGCTAAGGCTTGGGCTTCCATCGAGGTTCGAGTCACATATACCATGTCGAACTCGGTAAGCAATATTTACCACTTTGCCAAATGATTGGTCGGGCCCATGTGAGAGATGAGATAAGTAGTGTAGGACAAAAGATAATGCTTTAACTCTGTGATACCTAAGTTAGGGTGCAACATGTCCTTTCAAGAAGAGTGAACCTGACCTCATATGCAATGAACATTTCGCTAAGATAATAAATAGCCTGCTCTTTTTTGCCTGTGAAATCATGTTAATCTAGGACATAACCAAAATAATTATCCATGACCGATAAATATAAGATCAAAGGAATACCAGGCTCCGGTGGTACCAGTACGGGTGGATTTGACAGATATCGTTTGATTTTGTCGAACACTTCCTGACATTCTTCAGTCCACTCTACCACAACATTCTTTTTTAGCAACTTGATAATGGGCTCACATGTGGTTGTGAGTTGAGCAATAAAAATGCTAATGTAGTTCAATCTACCCAGCAAACTCATCACCTTTATCATATTCTTGGGTGAAGGTAAATCCTGGATGGCTTTGATTTTTGAAGGATCCAATTCAATTCCCCGACGGCTGACTAGAAACCACAACAGCTTTCTAGATGAAACTCCAAATACACATTTTGTCGGGTTGAGTTTGAGATTATACCTGCGAAGACTTTCAAAGAACTTTCTTAAATATTTAACATAATCAGCCTGACTCTTTGATTTAATAATCACATCATCTACATAGACCTCAATCTCCTTATGCATCATAACATGAAACATAGTGGTCATGGCTCTCATCTATGTTGCTCCAGGATTCATCAAATCAAACAGCATCACTTGATAAAAATAGGTCCCCCATGTTGTGATAAAACACGTGTTCTCCGCGTCTTCATCATCCATAATAATCTGGTTGTATCCTGCATAGCAATGCAAAAAAGAGGCAACCTCATGTTTAGCAAAGTTGTCCAGCAAAATATAGATGTTGGACAGCAGAAAATCATCCTTCAGACTTTGGCTTCAAGTTGTTTCATGATTTCTTCTTTGATTTTAATGCTTACATCAGTTTTAAACTTTCTCAACTTCTGTTTCACAGGGGGAATATGGGATCAGTTGGAAATTTATGAGCCACTAATTCAGTGCTTAAACCAGGCATATCATCATAAGACCATGCAAAAACATCCTTATAATCAATTAATGCTTGAATCATTCCATTTTTTAGCTGCGGCAAAGCATGTACACTGATTTTAGTTTCCCTAATATCTTCTTGATTTCCTAGATTAATTCACTCCATTTCATTCAAATTAGGATTCGGCTTGTCTTCAAACTGTTCCAACTATTTTCTTATTTCCTCTAGTGCCTCTTCTTCATCATATTCCCCCTCTTACTTTGTTATATCTTGATTAGTTTGGACTTTAAGATCAGGCTGAAAATTCCTCATGCATGTCATATCATTAGAATTAGCATAAAGAGAACTGTATAAAGAAAAAGACAAAATCAAAATATATTAGACACAAA
>NW_025842924.1:0-33284 GCF_002878395.1 Capsicum annuum | reverse complement strand
GTTGGAAAACCTACCTTGCCTGACCACTATCGTTTTGATTGAGTCGATTGCCGCACGTGACTTCTATATCTCATCGCACCCGGCTTCTATAGCTCACGATACATAGATCTCCTCGCTTATCGTTGTCCGCTTAAGCAAATGGTTGCTAAGTCAAATGTCTCGTGAATACATTCCTAATAAGTATGGTATCTCGTATTCGCCTTGGAGTGTCGACTCTGCCAAAATTCAAATCATGTAAAATCATTTAAAGAGGAATCGCTTTCGCTAGATTTGTTTTTCATTTTTAAGGTTCAAATTCAAGACTTCTATGGTTAAAAACTAAAAATAAATCAAGATTTCGTTTTAAAATAAACTTTTAAACCATAAAATAATTTAGGAAACATTTTCTAAAATCCATAAATATATATATAACGATATCCAGAAAAATAGGGATAACGTGGATATTAATTTCACTCTCGTCATATCCACTTATGATATTATACTAGATATGTTGCTGTTAATGATATCGCCTTCTTAGAAATGTTTCTATTTCCATGTCTTCTAGAAAAATAAATGGGTTTTATATTTTAATTTGTCAATGTGACAATTCAAAACTAATACTTTTTCCCTTAAGTAATATTTTAAATAACGTCATCCTTAACTAAGTAAAAGAAATAATAAAGAATAAAAATAGAAAAGAACAAAATAAGAGTCTCATTCTTCTAGAATTGAAAGAATCAAATAACAGTTGGCGGCTGCTTTCAATTTCATTTTATAATAATTGATATCATAAATTTTAATTTTAAAAAATATGACTTCTATATATATAAATCGCTTTTGGGTCAAATTAATCTGAATTCGCATCGATCAGGAAGTTCTACTTTAATTTTTAGGGGTAAGATGCTTCCTGTTAAAGGTGATTTTATCTCAAAAACTAGAATTCGCGATCCTTAATTAAAAAGAAAAAGAATACTTATCACTTTATCACGATTTTTTTTTTCCAAAGTGGGAGAAATGTCAAAACAACCAAAAAGTGATTTGACTTCTACATTTTCATATTTCCCATGAAAATAAGAAATATCACATGTTGGAAAATATGGTGGAATGAATGATATCCCTTTACCTTAATAAGAAAGTTTTAGATTTGAGCTTCGAGAATTTAAAAAAACCTTTGATATGAGGACTTTCCATTACAATGTGCCTTACGTGGCGAGTCTCAATTATTCGATCCAATAGGTTCATGTTATCGAACTTATATAGTCAAACCTCTAAGTAACAACGTCCTTTTTCCAAACACCTTTTGGTTGTTACAACCAAATTTCTTGGTGAAGGTAGGATTTTCGCTAAAGAATTCAAAATATGAAAAAGTAAACATGTAATGAAGCCAAAGAGATTTAATATCTATCATATATATATAAAAAATAATTTTGACCGTACATAAATAATATAACTTTTTGCCTCGTTGAACCTACTTGGCTCTACCCCTGTCAAGACATTCAAAGTCAAGCATATGAACTACAAAAATATATTAAGTTAATAAAGTGTAAGTATATTAATACAAACTAAGGAAGAACAAGTGTAGATGCGGATATCGCTCAAAATAAAGCTTAATAGTGAACATAGGAGTAACCAACTCCACTGCGCCAACGTCTTCTTATCCTTGACATCTGAAAATTGAAAAATAAGATAGTGAGCGTCAAACACTTATCCATAAGAAATACTAATACATCAGTGTAGAACTTAGCTTGAATACCTGTAAGTTCCCGAACTCAAATCTTGCTCCATTGATAAATTTTCTAGAAGCGATTATTGCTTCTTCTGTAATTCCTTTGCCTTCGCTGCTTCTTTCTCCTCGCCATCATAATTTTGTGTTCCAGCTCTTCAATGATTCTTGCTAGCCGTTTCATATTTCCAGTTGAGATCAAGAAATATAGTATGGATAATCCAATACATAGTCCGGTTCCATACCCCATAAGAGCGGCTCTCCAAAAATCATTTAGAAATTCAGAGTAGCTTTCTTCATCAAGCGTAGATCCAGTATTAGTTTTCTCTGATGCTGAATCATGACCATCATTAGCGCAACCTTTTGAAAGTGGGAATCCACGTAATCCGTCATTACCTTCATATGAATTGTTCTCAAAGGTATGAAATTGAGGCCCTTGAGGAATGCAACCTTCGAGATGATTATAGGAGAGATTTAAGACTTCAAGAAATGTAAGAGAAGCAAATTGTGCTGGTATCTCTCCTACAAGATGGTTACCTGACAGGTCCAATGATTCAACTGAAGATAAACTTCCAAGTGAAGGGGAATAGGACCTTGCAATGCATTATGGGATAAATTTAGAATGCGGAGTGCAATGAGATCACCTATGATACTTGGAATATGTCCTTAAAATTTATTGTTTGAAAGATCAATAGTGGTGTACAAAAACAAGATTGTCACAACTTCATGCTCCATTCCCTTTGTTACGACAGCTATGGAGTTTTGGTAATACCCATCTTCTTCATCACTTGGTGCCTTCTTTGATGGATCAATTTTCCTCATGGCTCTGAGATATTGAAACAAACTTGTCGGTAAGTTTCCCATGAAGGCATTGGAAGAGAGATCTAACAATCGAAGCTCAGGAAACATGTATTCACTTCCTGAAGGTCTAATGGGCCCATGCAACTTATTCAATCTCAAGCTTAAAACTCGTAGCTCAGGAAGAGTTCCCAACCACATTGGAAATGTATCATTGAGGAGATTGTCTCCTAAATCAAGAACTTCCAGTAGTTGGCAATTTTCCAAGGATCGTGGAATTTTTCCCTCTAGCTTATTTCCATGCAAATTGAAGCTTCTGAGTGCACTTCCAAAGCTAAAAGTTGTTGGAAGAGTACCGGAAAAATTGTTGTGCTGCATATCAAAAACCTCAAGATGACTACTCATGTTGCCAAAACATTGCGGAATTGCTCCCATTACATTGTTTCTACCCAAATTTAGACTTTGTAGTGATGTTAAATTGCAAATAGACGGAGGGAGCTCTCCACTGAGATTATTATGTGACATCTTCACATACTGGAGGCCACTGATATTACCCAAGCATTGCAGAATTTTTCCCTTCAAGTTGTTTCTCGACAAATGCACGACTGCCAGTGATGTCAAATTACAAATAGATGAAGGAATTTCCTCAATCAGATTGTTGGTTACGAGAAACAGGTATTGCAAGTTTCTCAAATTGCCAAAGGAAGACGGAATTGAACCAGTGAGTTGATTTTGGGATAATAGTAGATAATTGAGGTTTTTCAAATTCCCCAACTCACTACGAATTGCGCCAGAAAAATTGTTTATATATAATCTTAAATTCTGAAGTGACTTCATCTTACCTATTTCTTCCGGAATGGAACCAGAAAGGTGATTCTCATAAAGATACAACTGGGTCAAGTTGTTCAAATTCCCCAATGAAGCGGGAATAGAGCCATTAAGGAAGTTCCTGGCCAAAGATAGCTTTGTAAGAGACCTTAGGTAACCTATATCTTCTGGAATGGAACCAGAAAGGTGATTCTCAGAAAGATTCAAAAGGGTCAAGTTGTTCAATTTCCCCAATGAAGCAGGAATAGAACCATTAAGAGAGTTGGTACTCAAATCTAGTACTGTAAGAGACCTTAGGTAACCTATCTCTTCCGGAATAGAGCCACAAAGGTGATTATTATGAAGAGACAAATGGGACAAGTTGTTCAAATTCCCCAATGAAGCAGGAATAGAACCATTAAGAGAGTTGGTATTCAAAGCTAGTTTAGTAAGAGACCTCCGGTAACCTATTTCTTTCGGAATGGAACCAGCAAGGTGATTCTCATAAAGATACAAAAGGGTCAAGTTGTTCAAATTCCCCAATGAAGCGGGAATAGAACCATAAAGAGAGTTGGTACTCAAAGATAGTTCTGTAAGAGACCTTAGGTAACCTATCTCTTCCGGAATGGAACCATTTACATGATTGTCAAAGATGTGGAGGGTCTGAAGCCTAGCCAGTGAGCCGATTTGTTGTGGGATTTTGCCTGAAATCTGATTCATGGACAAGTCAAGATAGATAAGATTAGTGAGATTCCCGATCTCCGGCGGAATGGTGCCAGAGAGATTGTTCACGCTAAGTTCAAAATATTCAAGAAAAGGGAGGGATGAAAATGGAAAATCATAGAGGGTACCAATGACTCTAGAATTTGTAATATTCAACCTGTTAATCCTACCATTAAAGCAAATAACTCCGTACCAGCCGCTGCATGCATCAAAACTTGGTTGCCATGAAGCCAATAAGGAATTATTCTGTTTCTTGAAAGTTGATTTCCATTTTAGGAGAGCAGCTGCTTCCTCAATGGAAGCAAAAGTAATTGCAAAGAGGTACAAGAGAGTGAAGAACTGAAGTAATAACAAGAATATTTTGTTGGGAACCATCATCATATACTGCTAATTAAGTGATTGTGAGTTGATTATTTTGTTTGTTGATAGATGAAATTGGTTCAGGGTACACTTTTTATGTTGCAGTAAACAAGTACAAGTCTTGCATCTCAAATAAGGCGTTGCATCAGAAATACTTACTTGTAAGTCTTCAAATAATTAAATGCATTTCTTTGTAAGTCTTCAAATAATTAATTGCATTTCTTTATAAGTCTTCAAATAATTAAATGCATTTCTTTGCAAGTCTTCAAATAATTAAATGCATTTCTTTGTATTAAATGCATTTGAAAACAACATCACACAAAAATGAAGTCAAGAAAGACTTTGAAAACTACATCACACAAATCCATGTCTCTTTGAATTTTTGTTTGATGTTAAATTTTACCCTAAACTGAAAAACACTAGGTGACTTTTCAATCTTCCAAAGTCACGGTGGTGACTGAGCTATCCGGTATGCATTTGCTAGTGAAAGGTAACACGTATTCAATGAACAAGTTAGCCCAAACACCACTGTTATTGTTATCGAATCAAACAGGAATAAGCAATAGGATAAGCAAAAGAAGCAACAAGATGAACACACACAGATTTACGTAGAATGGAGAGGAGTATAGTGGAGGAGACGAAAGTCTCAATGACGTAATTTTTCACAACCAAAAACAATCCACTAAACATAGTTATATAATACATGCATACAAAAAAATCCAAAGCCCAACATACTGCGGGGCGAACAAGGGTTGCACCGCGAATTTTTCAAGGCCGAATCAACAAAATTCGGGTCACAAACTCTAACAGTTATTGAAAAATAAAAGACGATCAAAGCGGAGAAATCAGGGAAAGAATTATGTCCATATGCTTGTTTGTATGTGTTTGAACTTTCTTCATATTAATCAATTCCAAGTTTAGAAGATGTCATTCTCCAAGTCAATGCTTTAGTCTTTAATCTTGCCAAGAAAAATTCCAGTTTGACCTATTTTGTCTAAGAAACTAAATTGTTTTATTTTTTCTATTTAAATTTTTATTTTTTCTTGTCCAAGCTCATCTACATTTACTTGTTAAATAAAATAAAACTATTAAATCGCCTCATGCCTGACATGTGAGGCTTCATAATATATTTGTGTTTCGTGTCTGAGAAAAATGAGTTTAATTGAACTCGTTGTTAATGGGTTGTGTCTCCCTAAAAAAAAAAATAACGGAGGAAATTAAGCCAAGAAAGATAACAAATTGTAAGTGGGAGATGTGTTGTATTTTCCATATCTTGCTGTAGAAATTTCAAAGTTAGCTACATCACACAAATTCAATTAATTTGATGTAAAATTTCAATGCTTGCATAAGAAAGTCCTTATTTATGTGGACCCGTGTTATTGAAAAAGAATACTTTACTGGACCAATAATTAAGTTAGTCAAGTATATTTAAGTAGGCAAAAGAGTAGGAGAATGTCATTCTCAAACATTAGATACGACTAAGTCATATAATCTACATCTTTTTTCCTCTTGAAATAAAGAAAGAGTCCAACTGCAAATACTTAAATTTTGTCATTTTCAAGTCATTGTACAAGTCTCTTCCATAAAAATTTCATATGATGTGGTCATTTTCTTTGAGAAAATAATTTCTTTACTATATTTTCTATGACAGACGTCCTTTTATTTTGATTTAATAGCTAAGAATCATTCAACTTCTATTCTCTTCATTTTAATTTTGATTTTTCATTCTGATGTAACAACTTAAACTTACTTGACACTTAGTTTACATTTAAGCCTTGCTCATTGGAAGCAAAAGTAATTGTAAAGAGGTACAAGAGATGAAAAACTGAAGAAAAGAGATTATTTTCAAAACCATCATCATATACTGCCAATTAAGTGATTGTGAGTTGATTATTTTGTTTGTTGATGGAAAAAATTGGTGCAGTGGTATATGATGTAGACAAAGACTTAACCAAAGTATTTTTGTTGTGTTATCACACAAAGTCGTGCTGGGTATAAAAGTAAAAAAGCTTTATTCCCTAGTGATGCATTTTAAAGCCGTGCAGGCCTGAGCCCAGAGCAGACAATATCACTAGTGGGCGGGGTAAGGGGGGTTTCTTGAGCCTTCATGGCTCGGGATGCCCATCGCGGCTAGGGCCTCGGCTCGGATCGTGACAATCTTGTAGATAATATTGTTCAATATGATGCAGACAAAGACCTAACAGAAGTAGCTTTGTTGTGTTATCACACAAAGATCACATGGTATATGATGTAGACATGTTTGGTTCTCATTTCTTAGCTCTAAAGTAGTGAACCATATCCAGTCCTACACCAATACATGTCTAGACTATATTGTAATCTCTAATATACTCCGTAGCACTTGATTGAGATGAGTTTAGATGACCGCGATATGAAGCGTGAGAATTCATAATACTAATGTCGAGAGTTGATTGTTCACATCGCCAATCAACTTTTGATAATTATCTCAAAAAGTCTTTGCTCTTTGTTTTGTAACAGAAAAGTCACTCAACCAATTCAAGTGATATTTCCAATAGATATTGTTTGTTTGGAATGCCCATCATGGCTCGGATGGCGGTTCAGATCGTGAAAACAAACCAAACTTTTAATATCAGATTCAATAAAACAAAACTATGGTTGTTGAAATCGAAGTCATGTTTCGATTTTGTTATTGTAACGCCCCGCAGTTCGGGCTACAATATAGACCATGATTTCGATGCGTTGATAATCCCGAAGCCATAAAATCCTATGCCAATACAGCATGTTAATTATTTGTGTAGAATGTGAATCCATTCAAGCTTGAATTTAGACCATAGAGGTCCTTCAACTCATGGACCAGTTGAAACTATTTCGATCAACTAAGTTTTAGTGGATGTTGTAAAGTGTGTCAGCTTCCATCAACCATAACTCTCTATATATGTTAAATTAGGAAGCCTACTATGTGTCAAATGATAGGTATTTGAGTTATCTTTCCAACGATACCGATTTTGCTAAAATCCGACACCCGAGAAAGAAGTTATGGCCTTTCAAAGTGATATGTGTCGCCTAACCAATCGCCCATGGCCACTGGAAAGCATAGGCGATAGCCTAGGCGGCGCCTATGTAAACATAGGCGATAGCCTAGGTGGCGCCTATGTAAACATAGGCAATGGGATGGGCAGCGCCTATGTAAACATAGGCAAATGGGCGGCGCCTATGTAAAGAATTCAAGTGACTTTAACACTACGTTTTGGGGACAAAGTGGTCCTTTTCTACCCTTACTTAGCCCTAAAACACGAAATTCAGTTCCAAGGACCCCGAAATACAACTTCATTCATCAAAAGTGCTCAAAGATTCTCCTTAGGGTTTCAAAATAAAAACCCAAATAGTTCAAGATTCGACCGTAGGTTTACAAAGATAATTACATATTTGGAATCACCAATCCACAAGCTTCAAGAAACATCTATTATCCTTGGAAATATAGGTACGTGGGGTTATCCTAAAATCTCATGGGTGTAGTTTTTATGAACATGCATGCTTTTAAATGGGGGTTTTCAATTAAATGATAATAACTTGCTTTCAATATGATTTCTAAGTCATTTTTCTTTATGTCACGGGAATTGTTTGCCTATATACTTCAATGGTTGAAATCATGCATATGTGATTTGAGATTTTCCATGGAAGTTTGATAAATATGAATGATAAATTGCTTTCAAATTCCCATGATAATGTCTTGATACCCCATATCATATTGTGATCAACAAAAGAGAGAATGAATTTAAAATAAATATTGTTCACCACTTGTAAATGATGAAGCACCTTGGTTTTTACATGATTATGCATATGAGGAAGTGATATTGAGGACTTGTAAGTCGGGTATGACGATACCCTACATAATATGATATGTGATTGAATCAGATGAAATTTGAATGCATCGATTTTACATGAGATAGGTGGATGCCCGAAGAAGGCATTTGAGAGTAGGAAAATGTGTTTGCCAACACGGAGATTTGGTACTAGGCTAAGTGATCTTGTGTACTTGACTTTATGTCATTCCCAAATTGGGACTATATGTAGGAGCTTGTGCTAAGTGATCTTGGGCACTACCATTGGGTCGAGACACCATGCTATGTGATCTTGTGTTTCTCTCCCTCACTTATACTCTAATCTCGGCGGCAACCGAGGTTAGACAGTTGGTGTAAATTATGTAGGGTATTCCAGCTAGATTAGTTGCATTTCATTGTTGTTGAGAAACTATTGCATTACGCCCATGTGTTTTCAAATGATTTGATACGAAATTGCTTTATAATGGCTCTCAACTATATTTTGAAAAAATATTATGTTTTGTTTTGATATCTCTGCGTGCCAGTACTTTTGTGCTGACCCCCTCCCCTCTCCAACCTCTCAGGTTCAGAGGCCCAGTCTAGGGGTCAAGAGAATCAGTTGATCATTCAGAAAGAGTTGCAGAGACAAGTGGTGAGCCTTCTATGTTTCGAAAGGTCTTATGTCCTGAAATCCTTTTATCTTATATTCAGTTTTGGGGTCTACTGGGGGCCTTGTCCCAGTTTATATACGGTTACTTGACTCAGTCATTTGTTAGAAATTTTCGCAGACAGTTGTTTAGAGGTTGATTGATGTTGGGGGAACCATATCTCCCCGTTATTGTTTCTTTTCATATTTACGACCATGTTTTCAAATTATTGTCTTTCTTCCGTATTACTTTGATCATATGAATTAGGTGCATGATTACTCGTCATGGCCAGGCCTGGTTCGGGTCGTGACAGTTATTTCGGGTATGTGACTCATCATTCTCAAGTCAATGCATAAGTCAAGTTTGAGTTGTTGTATTTTTGTCTTTTTGTTGATTTATTCATGTGTTACACATCTATACTATTTTTTTCCAAGTAAAAAAAATTATCATACACTAAATAATTAATTCTCTCAAAAAGAAAACAAGCTTAAAAAAGAGTAGCGAATCATTTTTTCAATAAATTAAAACTTTAGAGCGTGTTAGAACCGAAAAACTCCCAACAGTTTTTTGAAAAAGATTACTTATAAAAACAAACAGAAACCAAAAATTATATATTAAAAAAAAAACTAAAATTCAAATCCAGCAACATAATCTATGGCTTAACATTATACCTGAATATTTCATCTTGTAGTGCCTTTAACGGCCTCGCTGCTTCTTTCGCCTTCTCATAATGATTCTGTTTTCTAGTTCTTCAGCGATCCGAGAAAGCCAATTGGTATTTTGAGCAGACAGCATGAAATATGCTAGGGAGAATCCAATAGATAATCCACACGCATACCCCATAAGAACCGCTTTCCAGTCGAATTCGCTTAGAAATGTAGAATTGCTATCTTGATCCAGCACATGCATTGGGTCGTTTCTCTGGGACAACCTGTAACGGCCCGTATTTCGAGCTACAATATAGACAATGATTCCGATGTGCTTATAATCCCGAAGCCATAAATCCTATGCCAATATGGCATGTTAATTATTTGTGTAGTATGTGAATCCATTCAAGATTGAATTTAGGCCATAGGGTCCTTGGACTTAAGGACGAGTTGAAAACTACTTCGATCGATTAAGTTTGAGTGGACATTATAATTTGTGTCAACTTCTATCGACCATGACTCTTTGTATATGTCAAATTAGAGAGCTTACTATGTGTAAAATGATAGGTTTCCGACTTAGCTTTCCAACGATACCAATTTTGGTAAAATCTAGCACCCGAGCAAGAAGTTATGGCCTTTCAAAGAAATATGCGTCGCCTAACCAATCGTACATGGCCACTGGAAAGCATAGGTGATAGCCTAGGCGGCGCCTATGTAAACATAGGCGATGGCATAGGCGGCGCCTATGTAAAGGTTTCAAGTGACTTAAACACACCATTTTTGGGCAAAATGGTCCTTTTCCACCCTTACTTAGCCCTCAACACGAAATTCATTTCTAGAAGACCCCAAAATACACCTTCTTTCATCAAAAGTGCTCAAGGATTCTCCTTAGGGTTTCAAAATAAAAATCCAAGCAACTCAAAATTCAACCGGGGGTTTTAGAAACTAATTGCATATTTGGAATCCTCTCAACGTAGGATTCAAGAAGCACCTAATATTCGTAGTAATCGAGGTATGTGGGGTTATCAAAAAAAAACTCATGGGTTTAGTTTATGAACATGCATGCTTTTAAATGGGGGTTTTCAATAAAATGCTAATAGCCTGTTTTTAATATGATTTCTAAGTCATTTTTTGAATGTCATGGGAATTGTTTGCCTATATACTTCAATGGTTGAAACCATGCATATGTGATTTGAGATTTTCCATGAAAGTTTGATAAATATGAATGATAAAAAATGCTTTCAAATTCCCAAGATAATGTTTTGATACCCCATATTATATTGTGACCAACAAAAGAGAGCATGAATTTGAAATGATTATTGTTCACTACTTGTAAATGATGAAGCATCTTGATTTTTACATGATTATGCACATGTTGATGTGATATTGATGGCTTGCAAGTCAGGTATGACGATACCCTACATAATATGATACATGATTGAATCAGATGAAATTTGAATGCATTGATTTTACATAAGATAGGTGGATGCCCGAAGAAAGCGTTTGAGTGTAAGGGCTCATCGCTGGAAACCGTGTTTTCCGACATGGGAACTTGGTACCATGCTTTGTGATCTTGCGTACCTGACTTTATGTCATTCCCAAATTGGGACTATGGTTAGGAGCCCTTCTTTGTGATCTTGTGCACTACCATTAGGTCGCCCTGCTGTGTGATCTTGTGTGTCTTCCCCTTACTTATACTCTAATCTCGGCGGCAACCAAGGTTTGACAGTTGATGTAAATGCGATGTGTAGGGTATTCCACCTAGCTCAGCTGCATTGCATTGTTGTTGAAAACAGTTACATTATGCCCATGTGTTTTCAAATGTTTTTTGATATGAAACTGCTTTATAATGGCTCTCAACTATATTTTGTAAAAATATTATGTTTTGTTTTGATATCTCTACGTACCAGTACTTTTGTATTGACCCCCTTCCCTCCCAAGTTTGGAGGCATAGTCTAGGGGTCTAAAAAATCAGTAGACTTCCTCGGACAGTTTCGTAGAGTCACTTGGTGAGCCTTTTATATTTCAGAAGGCTTGATATCTGCCAGTTTCATTTATCAGTTATTAGTTTTGGGTCTACTAGGGGCCTTGTCCCATTTTTCAGATAGATATTTGTTTCAGTCATGTAATAGAGATTTCACAGACGTTATAGAGATATTGTGTTGAGATTGTGGGACATTATTCCCCATTATTGCTTTCATATGATTCCTTACCATGTCTTTGTAATATTGTTTTTCTTCCATATTTTTTTTATCATATGAATTATGTGCATGACCACCAGACAGTTGGGCCTTTATAGTTCAGGATACCCGTCATGGCCAAGGCCCCTGTTTGGGTCGTGATAAAATTGGTATCAGAGCACGGTTCATGGTCCTAGGGTGTCTGTGAAATCTCGTGAGGTAGAGTCCCGTTTATGGGTGTGTAGCGCGCCACACTTATAAGAAGGAGGCTGCTAGGCATTTAGGAAATGTTTCCCTTTGTGATTTAGTTCGTGCTTCAGAGTCTGAACTGTCCCCTAATCAATGATCTTTTGTATTTCAGAAACACAGTTATGCCTCCACGTTGTATCATCGATCAGAATGGTTATGAAGATGAGGTCTGTCCCACCCATGGGATACGGACCCTTAACAGAGCTCACACTCCAGAACTTGTCCCTACTCCAGGAGTCCCTCTAGTCCCAACCAATCATCCTCGAGCTTCGCGGACTAATGTCAACCATCCGCAATTGCTCAGGGAGATATTTCAAATGCAGAATTCAAATGGTCTATTCATATGTTGACACAGTTGGTAGCTAACCAGGATCAATGATCGAAAGATGTTGGGTCTGCATCTGTTGCGTCTAAGGCTACTAGGGTCAGACATTTCATGAAGATGAACCCACCTAAGTTCACTGGCACCAAGGTGGAGGATGATCCACAAGAGTTCGTGGATGAGATGGAAAAGATCTTTAAGGTAATGCATGTGGATGAGGTTGAATGGGTGGAACTAGAAACTTATCAACTGAAGGATGTTGTGAATCAGTGGTATGTCGACTGGGAGAATGCAAAAGGTGAGAGTGCTGAGCCCATAGTTTGGGGCAAATTTGTGGAAGCTTTCCTTGATCGATTCTTTCCTATGGAGCTGAGGGAGGCCAAAGCAAAAAAGTTTATGAATCTGAAGCAGGGCAGTATGAGTGTCCAGGAGTACACTTTGAAGTTTAATAAACTAGCCTGCTATGCCCCAGAGTTGAATAGTAATATGAGAGCCCAGATGAGGAAATTTGCATTCGACCTTTCTGATAACCTGGTGCTTTAGTGCCAGGGGGCAATGTTGAATAAGGAGCTAAACTTTGCTCGGCTGACCGTTCATATGCAGCAGATAAAAGATAAAAAAAAGAAAATTTAGAAAAAAGAGAGAAAGACAGGCAAGCAAAGAGAGCCAGAACCGCAGATCAGAATCACAGCCAACCACAGAGCGGCAACTGGAGAAATAGATGGCAAAAAAAGAATTCTTGGAGTAATGCACAGTCAGCTACCAGTGCCCCAATGCCCAGAGCGATCGTAGAGTTTTCAGACTCCTCATGTATTCAGAGCCCCAAATACTCAGTCGAAGGGCAGTGTGGCCCAACAACAATATACTCATCCATGGTGCGAGACTTATGGGAAGAATCACTCAGGGAGGTGTTATTTTAAGGGGAGGAATTGTTATACTTGTGGCAAGATGGGCCACCTTCAGAAAGATTGCCCTTCTACTGGAGGAAATATGGGGGGGACTAAGCCCCAAGTCGCGTTCACGGCTTCTTCTCATAAGGGTGCCCCTTCAACTGGCGGGAACAGTCGCAATTGGTTATATGCTTTGACCAACCGCCAGGAGGTGGAAGTTTCCCCAGATGTTGTTACCGGTACGCTACAAATCTTTTCCCGTGATGTTTATGTGTTACTTGATCCTGGGTCTACTTTATCCTATGTGACCCCTTATGTGGCTATTGGTTTCGGATTTGAGCCCAGTATGATTTCTGAACCGTTTTCTATTTCCACCCCGGTGGGGGATTCTATTGTTGCTAGCAGGGTGTACAGGGGTTGTTTTATGACTGTTGGTAGCCGAGATACGTTAGCAGATCTTATAGAGTTAGATATGGTTGCTTTTGATGCTATCTTGGGAATAGATTGGCTCCATTCGTGCTATGCCACATTAGATTGTAGGACTCAAAGGGTCACTTTTTCATTCCCGAAGAATCAGTGATAGAGTGGGAAGGACATTCTTTAGCACCCAGATGGCACTTTATATCCTATCTCAGAGCCTACAAACTTATTTCTAAAGGTTGCTTGTACCACCTTATCTGAGTTAAGGACTCCAATGCCGAGAGTTTCTCTTCAATCTGTTCCCGTAGTAAAAGAATTCCCAGAAGTCTTTCCAAATGATCTCCCAAGAATACCACCTGATAGGGAGATTGAGTTTGGTAGTCATGTGTTGCTAGAAACTCGTCCTATTTCCATTCCGCCATATAGAATAGCTCCTGTAGATCTCCTAGATAAGAGTTTTGTACGCCCTAGTGTGTCTCCTTGGGGTGCGCCTGTACTTTTTGTGCGAAAGAAAGATGGTTCCCTTCGTATGTGCATAGACTACCGTCAGCTGAATAAGGTCACGATTAAAAATAAATATCCTCTTCCTAGGATTGACGAGCTTTTTGAACAGCTTCAGGGTGTTTTTCAAAAATAAACCTTCATTCGGGTTATCATCAGTTGAAAGTTAGGGAGTCAGACATAACCAAGATAGCCTTCCGAACCCGATATGGTCACTACGAATTTCTAGTCATGTCCTTCAGGTTGACTAACGCCCCTGCAGCCTTCATGGATCTTATGAATAGAGTATTCTATCAATTTCTTGACTTGTTCATCATTGTATTTATTGATGATATCCTGATCTATTCTAAGAGTAAAGAGGATCACGCCAATCACCTCTGAATTATTCTTCAGACCCTTAAGGATCATCAGTTGTATGCCAAATTTTCTAAGTGTGAATTCTGGTTAGATGCTATTGCCTTCTTGGGGCATATTGTGTCCAGTGATGGGATAAGAGTGGATCCCCAGAAAGTTAAAGCAGTGAGAAAATGGCCCAGACCTACAACTCCAACCGATATTCGGAGCTTTTTAGGTTTGGCGGGGTATTACAGAAGGTTCGTAGAGAGTTTTTCTTCCATAGCTGCTCCACTCACTAAATTGACTCAGAAAAAGGTGAAGTTTGTGTGGTCTGATCTTTGTGACAATAGTTTTGAGAAGTTAAAAGATAAACTAACCGTTGCTCCTATTTTGACCCTTCCCGAGGGTGTAGATGGCTTTGTGGTATACTGTGATACGTCTTGTGTGGGACTTGGTTGTGTGTTGATGTAGCATGGTAAGGTAGTGGCTTATGCATCTAGGCAGTTGAAGGTGCACGAGCGGAACTACCCACCCATGATTTGGAGTTAGCGGTTGTGGTGTTTGCGCTTAAGATTTGGCGGCACTACTTGTACGGTGTTCACGTTGACATCTTCACTGACCGCAAGAGTCTGCAGTATGTTTTCTTGCAGAAATAATTGAACCTCAGGAAGAGGCGCTGAATGGAGCTTCTGAAAGACTATGATATAAGCCTGCATTACCATCTGAGAAAGGCAAATGTTGTAGCCGACACCCTCAGCAGGTTGTCTATGGGAAGCCTTTCTCATGTAGAAGAAGGAAAGAAAGAGATGGTGTATATTCACCACCTTGCAAATCTGGGAGTACGACTCTTGGATTCCAAAGATGGAGGGGTGATAGTTCATGAGTTAGCTAAGTCATCCCTTTGTGCTGAAGTTACGGAGACGTAGGTTGAAGATCCCATCTTGATACAAATCAAGAAAGATGTGGGTCAACAAAAGGTTATGTCATTTGAAATTAGTGGTGATAGTATTCTGAGATTTCAGGGTAGGTTGTGCATTTCGAATGTTGATGGGCTGCCGAAAAGAATCCTTAATGAGGTGCACACTTCCATGTATGTCATTTACCCAGGCTCTACTAAGATGTACCATGATCTGAAAACCTTTTATTGGTGGAATAACATGAAATGTGATGTAGCAGATTTTGGGTCCAAGTGTTTGAACTGTCAACAAGTGAAGGTAGAACATATGAGGCTAGGTGGTACTTCCCAAGAGATAGCCCTACCTTTATGGAGGTGGGAGATGATAAACATGGATTTCATTATAGGACTTCTGAGATCCCGAAACCAGTATGATTCTATATGGGTGATTGTAGATCGGTTGACAAAGTCATCCCACTTTTTGCCTGTGAGGACTAATTATTTGGGAGAGGGTTATGCTAAGATTTACATTGAGGAGATAGTTCAGTTGCATGGGGAACCAGTGTCCATTATATCCAATAGAGGTACGTAGTTTTCATATCAGTTCTGGAGATCTTTTCAGAAGGGTTTAGGTACACAAGTGAATTTGAGCACAGCTTTCCACCCTCAGATGGATGGGCAAGATGAGCGTACCATTCAGACCCTCGAGGATATGTTGAGGGCATGCATCATTGATTTCAAAGGTAGTTGGGTAGATCACCTGCCACTGGTTGAATTTTCTTACAATAATAGTTACCATGCCAGCATCAAGATAGCTCCTTTTGAGGCTTTGTATGGGAGGAGATGTAGGTCTCCGATAGGATGCTATGAAATGGGTGAGACTCAGTTATATGGGCCTAATCTTGTTTATCAGGCGATGGAGAAACTGAAGATCATTAGAGAATGACTCAAGACTGCCTAGAGTCGTCAGAAGTCCTATGCCGATGTTCGGAGAAGAGAATTAGAGTTTGAAGTTGGTGATTGAGTGTTTCTCAAGGTTTCTCCTATGAAAGGAGTTATGTAGTTTGCAAAAAGGGGTAAATTGAGCCCACGCTATATAGGGCCATATCAGATTCTGAGGAAGATTTGGTGTAGTTGCGTATGAGCTAGAATTGCCTACTAGTTTGGGTTCTGGTCATCCGGTATTCCATGTATCTATGTTGAAGAAATACATTGGAGATCATTCTTTGGTATTGCCAGTAGAGGGTGTCAAAGTGACAGATTCCTTGTCTTACAAAGAAGAGCCCATTGAAATTTTAGATCTCCAAGTTTGAAAGTTGAGGAGTAAAGAGATAGCCTCAGTGAAGGTATTGTGGAGGAATCAGAAAGTTGAAGAAGCAACTTGGGAGTCAGAAGATGACATGAGAATTAGATATCCCAATTTGTTTGCTTCGATGGATGATGAGACATAAGGTACTATTCCTATCTTATTTTTCCTAGTCCTTATTATTCTTGAAATCGTGTCTGTCTGTGTCTCGCATCATCATTCGGGGACGAATGATCCTAAGGGGGGATAATGTAACGCCCCGCATTTCGGGCTACAATATAGACCATGATTCCGATGTGATAATGATACCGAAGCCATAAATCCTATGCCAATATGGCATGTTAATTATTTGTGTAGTATGTGAATCCATTCAAGCTTGAATTTAGACCATAGCGGTCCTTTGACTCAAGGACGAGTTGAAAACTACTTCGATCGATTAAGTTTGAGTGGACATTATAATTTGTGTCAACGTCTATCGACCATGACTCTTTGTATATTTCAAATTAGAGAGCTTACTATGTGTAAAATGATAGGTTTCAGAGTTAGCTTTGCAACGATACCAATTTCGCTAAAATACGACACCCGAGCAAGAAGTTATGGCCTTTCAAAGTAATATGCATCGTCTAACCAATCGCACATGGACACTGGAAAGCATAGGCGATAGCATAGGCAGTGCCTATGTAAACACAGGCGATAGCCTAGGCGGCGCCTATGTAAACATAGGGGATGGCATAGACGGCGCCTATGTAAAGGTTTCAAGTGACTTAAACACTCCATTTTTGGGGTAAAATAGTCCTTTTCTACCCTTACTTAGCCCTAAACACGAAATTCAGTTCCAAAAGACCCCAAATACACCTTCTTTCATCAAAAGTGCTCAAGGATTCTCCTTAGGGTTTCAAAATAAAAACCCAAGCAACTCAAGATTCAACCGGGGGTTTTAGAAACTAATTGCATATTTGGAATCCTCTCAATGTAGGATTCAAGAAGCACCTAATATTCGTAATAATCGAGGTACGTGGGGTTATCCAAAAAAAATTCATGGGTTTAGTTTATGAACATGCATGCTTTTAAATGGGGGTTTTCAATAAAATGCTAATAGCCTATTTTTGGTATGATTTCTAAGTCATTTTTTGAATGTCATGGGAATTGTTTGCCTATATACTTCAATGGTTGAAACCATGCATATGTGATTTGAGATTTTCTATGAAAGTTTGATAAATGTGAATGATAAATTTCTTTCAAATTCCCATGATAATGTTTTGATACCCCATATTATATTGTGACCAACAAAAGAGAGCATGAATTTGAAATGATTATTGTTCACTACTTGTAAATGATGAAGCATCTTGATTTTTATATGATTATGCACATGTTAATGTGATATTGATGGCTTACAAGTCGGGTATGACGATACCCTACAGAATATGATACTTGATTGAATCAGATGAAATTTGAATGCATTGATTTTACATGTATAGGTGGATGCCCAAAGAAGACGTTTGAGTATTAGGGCTCATCGCTGGAAATCGTGTTTGCCGACATGGGAACTTGGTACCATGCTTTGTGATCTTGCGTACCTGACTTTATGTCATTCCCAAATTGGGACTATAGTTAGGAGCCCTGCTTTGTGATCTTGTGCACTACCATTGGGTCGAGACACCCTGCTGTGTGATCTTGTGTGTCTTCCCCTCACTTATACTCTAATCTCGGCGGCAACCGAGGTTTGACAGTTGGTGTAAATGCGATGTGTAGGGTATTCCACCTAGCTCAGTTGGATTGCGTTGTTGTTGTAAACAGTTACATTACGCCCATGCGTTTTGAAATGATTTGATATGAAACTGCTTTATAATGGCTCTCAACTATAGTTTGTAAGAATATTATTTTTGTTTTGAAATCTCTGCGTACCAGTACCTTTTTACTGACCCCCTTCCCTCCCAGATTTGGAAGAAAATCAGTAGACTTCCTCAGACAGTTTCGCAGAGTTACTTGGTGAGCTTTCTATATTTCAGAAGGCCTGATATCTGTCAGTTTCATTTATCAGTTATTAGTTTTGGGTCTACTGGGGGCCTTTTCCCAGTTTTCAGATAGATATTTGTTTCAGTCATGTAATAGAGATTTTGCAGACGTTATAGAGATGTTGTATTGAGATTGTGGGACATTATTCCCCATTATTGCTTTCGTATGATTCCTGACCATGTTTCCGTAGTATTGTTGATCTTCCACATTTTTTTTATCATATGAATTATGTGCATGACTACCAGACAGATAGGGGTGTTTCAGGCCTTTATGGTTCGGGATACCCGTCACAGCCAGGGCCGCGGTTCGGGTCGTGACACAACCTGATTCTTCCACAACCTTCCTAAACAGGGAATCCATGTAACCCATCATTACCTATATACGAGTTATTCTCGAATGTAGCAAATTGGGGTCCTGTCGGAATGCATCCATGGAGCTGATTGTGGGAGAGATTCAAGAATTGAGGAAATGTAAGAGAAGTAAGTTGTTCAGGTATCTCTCCTTCAAGATGGTTAGATGATAGGTCCAATGATTCAACTAAAGGTTAATTTCCGAGCGATGGTGGAATATGACCTTGCAATTCATTATGAGATAAGTTGAGCACACGAAGTGCAATGAGATCTCCCATAATACCTGGAATGTGTTCTTTGAATCTGTTACTTGAAAAATCGACAGCTGTGTACAAAGACAAAATTGACACAACTTCAAGCTTCAGTCCCTTTGTTACGAGAATAACGGAATCTTGGTAATAACCATCTCATGTGTTACTTGATTCGTTTAGAGTCTGATTAACTCTCTTCATGGCTTCTAAATTTTGAAAAAGATTTACCGGTAACTCTCCCGTAAATGCATTGGAAGCAAGGTCTTTGATTTGAAGCTTGGGAAACAAGTTCTTGATGAAACTTGAAGTTCGGATGGGTCCATGCAATTTGTTAGATCGCAAACTTAACACTTGTAGCACTGTTAGAGTCCCCAACCACATTGGGGATGTATCGTTGAGGAGATTATCTCCTAAATCAACAACTTCCAGTCGTTGGCAATTTGCCAATGAACGTGGAATTCTTCCCTCTAGCTTATTGCCATATAAATTGAAGCTTGTGAGATAACAATTCCCAATGCTAAAATTACTCTTAAAGGTCCCGGAAAGATTGTTGTGTTGCATATCCAAAACCTCAAGACGAAGCATATTACCCAAACATTGCGGAATTGCTCCCTTCAGATTGTTTCTAAACTAAGAACTAGCAAGTCTGTGCAGTTGGCCGAAGACCGAGGGATTCTCCCCTCTAGTTCATTGCCATTCAAGTTGAAAAATCAGAGTGCACATTCGTTGTTAAAAGTTATTGGAAGAGTCCCAGAAAGATAATTGTGTTGCATATCCAAATCCCCAAGATGACCACTCATATTTCCTATACATTGTGGAATTTCTCCCATCAAGTTGTTTCTGGCCAAAACTAGATGTCACAGTGATGTCAAATTGCAAGTAGACAAAGGGATCTCTCCGCTGAGAATATTATCTGACATCCTCAATACCAGGAGGCCACTGATACTGCCCAAACATTGAGGAATTTCTCCCTTCAAGTTGTTTCCGGCCAAATCTAGCCTTACTAATGATGTCAAATTGCAAATAAATAATGGAATTCCCTCAGTCATCAGATTGTTGTCACTAAGAAACAGACCTTGCAAATTTCACAAATTTCCAAAGGAAGATGGAATTGGGCCAGTGAGATTGGATAATGCCAGAGCATTGAGGTTTATCAGATTCCCCAACTCACTAGGAATTGGGCCAGAGAGTTGATTATTGGATAACGCCAGATAATTGAGGTTTTTCAGAATCCCCAACTCACTAGGAATTGGGTCAGAGAGTTGATTATTGGATAACCCCAGATGATTGAGTTTTTTCAGATTCCCCAACTCATTAGGAATTAGTCAGAAAGATTATTTGAGTGTAAGCTTAAATTCTGAAGGGACTTCATCTCCCTATTTCTCAAGGAATAGGACCAGAAAGTAGATTCCTATCAAGATGCAAATAAGAAAAGTTGTTCAAATCCCCCAATGAAGCAGGAATAGAACCATTAAGAGAGTTGGTACTCAAAACTAGTTCCGTAAGAGACCTTAGGTAACCTATTTCTGCCGGAATACAGCCAGAGAGTTGATTACTGTCTAATTCCAGATAATTGAGGTTTTTTAGATTCCGCAACTCACTAGGAATTGGGCCAGAGAGTTGATTATTGAGTTTTTGCAGCTTCCCCAACTCAATAGGAATTGGGCCAGAGAGTTGATTATTGGATAATCCCAAATCACTGAGTTTTTGCAGCTTCCCCAACTCACTAGGAATTGGGCCAGAGAGTTGATTATAGGATAATAACAGATTGTTGAGTTTTTTCAGCTTCCCCAACTCACTAGGAATTGGGCCAGTGAGTTGATTAGCATAAAGGTCCAGAAGTTTGAACTCAGTTAAGTTACCTATATTTTTTTGAATTAGACCAAAAAGATTGTTTGTGTTTAAGCTTAAATTCTAAAGTGATTTCATCTTTCCTATTTCTGCAGGAATGGGACCAAACAATTCATTGGAGAAAGCGTAGAACACTTTTGCATTGGTCAAGTCACCTATTTCTGGAGGGATAGTGCCAGAAAGGTGATTCTCATAAAGAGACAAAAGGGGCAAGTTGTTCAAGTTCCCCAATGAAGCAGGAATAGAACCATTAAGAAAATTGGTAATCAAATCCAGTTCAGTAAGAGACCTTAGGTAACCTATTTCTTCCGGAACAGAGCCAAAAAGTTGATTCTCATAAAGGGACAGATAGAACAAGTTGTTCAAATTCCCCAATGTAGGAGGAATAGAGCCATTAAGAGAGTTAGCCCCCAAAGATAGCTTAGTAAGAGATCTTAGCTGACCTATTCTCCTGGAATGGGACCATTTAAATGGTTTTGAAATATGCGGAGGATTTGAAGCTTGACTAGTGAGCCGATTTGTGATGGGATTGTTGTTATTTCCCACAATATTGTCGGGTATGCAGAATCTGTCTATTACAACAACAACTTCAACTCGAGTGCAAGTATAAACAAGAACACAACGAAGTATCAAATACCCTCAACACAAGAT
Organism: Capsicum annuum; assembly: GCF_002878395.1. NCBI lineage: Eukaryota > Viridiplantae > Streptophyta > Magnoliopsida > Solanales > Solanaceae > Capsicum > Capsicum annuum. The sequence goes on along the minus strand of NW_025842924.1, from coordinate 11,582 downwards.
CAAAATGACCTTTCCAAGAGGTGTATTTATTTTCAGAAAAATAAAGATGAAATAGAAATTGAATAGGTCAAGTTGTCCGAATTCACGGAGTTTCCTTAAGGAAATAATTCCCCTCACAGTACCCGAGGTTGAGGAATTTTTCCTCCCAGGATAAAATGGCCAACAATCCTACTATAGCGGTACCTCCAATAGTTTGATTCTACGAACGCACTCCACGGTTTTTATGATCACACAGAGTATTTTGATAACAAGAAGAATGTTTTTTAATTCAGAAAATTTCATACTCAAAACCAGTGGAAGAAAGCAGGTGTGACTTTTTCCTGAAAACGCATGTCTGTTTATCCTAAACAGTGCATCTATTCCGAACAGGTATGTCACTTTGTGAATCAAAGTGTATTTTTGTTGAACAATTGCAACTTTCTATAACATCTGTTCAAAAATAGTGTATCAATTCATGAAGCAGTGCAACCTTCTGCAGCCACATCAGTTTGAAAATGTGCACCAGTTCATGAAATAGTGGCACCAGTTCATTCAAACCAGTGAAGCAGTGCGCTGCATGCATGCATTTATAAATGAAGTGATTGAATTTATTTATTTCTGTCAAATAAAATTTTTCCAAAAAGATAGATCTCATCAATCGATCATTTGCCAAATCCAAATCCAAAGCCGAGCCGAGCGACAACGACGACGGCGCGAGTGATCATCTAGTTCTTGCCTCACTATCCATGTGGAGTTAGTGTTTCTCAATATAAGCACCCTCAAGTTCTATTCATCCACCAATGTGGGAGAAAGAGTAAATTAGCCAATTTGGGAGTACACTTTCCATTTTTGTTCCACACTTTCCATTTTTGTGCCTCCTTCCCTTCACTCTTTTACTCTCCATTTTTCCATTTACACTTCTTTCATCTACTATGAATCCAACAATTCCCCACATGATTGGGGAATGGCTATTTTTTGTAAAACTTTTATGGAAAAGTATGTGATCATCAAGCAAAGACTGATTGCATCTGGATAAGTGGGTTTTTCTTTGAACTTTCCGTAGTGAACATGCATCGGATGCACTCGATCAATCGGTAGATTTGATATCTTTGAACCGTCGAGCTTTAATGTACACCTAGACAACACATGTCACACAACCAACCTTTTATCGTTTATGGTTCTCACGGTTTTGTTCTTTTCAGCATGAACACGTTCCGATTTTGTGAGATCTTAGAGAATAGGCCTTTACTAACATTCTCTTTGAAACGGCTTCCACTTCTCCCTCACATAGGTGATTTCTAAACATTTAATCCTATAGACTAAACTGTTTGGTCAAATTTACCAAATTTAGATAGTCAAAGACTTTTCACCTTAAGTCTTATCCTAGTTTACTATACATTGTCTACATCATGAGAATGGGTTGGGTAATTGACAATGTTGAACCTGTCAGACACAACTTTGTTTGATCTCCTTGAACCTAGCTCTTGGGATCTCCAGTCTGCTAGGTAGAGTTATCGCCATACTGACTGGTCCTAGGCCTTAAACCCATTTTCTTAGATGTTCTTTCCACTCCTTCTCTTGATAAGCCTTTTATAAGTGGATCCGACACATTATCCTTTGACTTTACATAGTCAATAGTGATAATTCCACTAGAGAGAAGTTCTCTAACGGTATTATGTCTTCGTTGTATGTGACGAGATTTACCATTGTACATCATGCTCCCTGCCCTACCTATTGCCGCTTGACTATCATAGTGTATACATACTGGTGCCACTGGCTTGGGCCAATACGGAATATCTTCCAAGAAATTTCAGAGTCATTTTGCTTCTTCACCAACTTTATCTAATGCGATAAATTCAGATTCCATTGTAGAGCGAGCGATACAAGTCTGTTTGGATGATTTCCAAGAAACTGCTCCTCCACTAATAGTAAATACATATCCATTTGTGGATTTTACTTCGTTCGATCCGGTGATCCAATTTGCATCACTATATCCTTCAAGTACCGCAGGATATTTATTATAATGCAACACATAGTTTTGAGTGTATTTAAGATACCCCAAAACACTTTTCATAGCTATCCAATGAGTTTTGTTTGGATTACTCGTGTACCGACTCAATTTACTAATTACACATGCTATGTCTGGTTGTGTATAGTTTATTATATACATTAAACATCCCAATTCTCTTGCATACTCCAATTGTGAGTTACTTTCACCTTCATTCTTTCGAAGTGAAAAGTTCACATCCAATGGAGTCTTGGCAATACCGAATTCCATATACTTGAACTTGCCAAGTACTTTTTCGATATAATGAGACTGTGACAATGCTAACCCTTGTGGAGTTCGATGAATTCTTATACCTAAGATCACATCTGCAACTCCAAGGTCTTTCATATCAAACTTGATCTCGAGCATTCGTTTGGTTACATTTATGTCATAAATGTCTCTGCTGATGATCAACATATCATTCACATATAAACAAACAATGACTTGGTGATTTGGTGTGTCTTTAATATATACATATTTATCACATTCATTTATCTTGAATCCGTTCGCCAACATGGTTTGGTCAAACTTTGTATGCCATTGCTTAGGTGCTTGTTTTAGTCCATAAAGTGACTTAACAAGTTTACACACCTTATTTTCTTTTCCTGGAACCACAAAACCCTCAGGTTGTTCCATGTATATTTCTTCCTCCAAATCTCCATTTAGGAATGCGGTCTTCACTTTCATTTAATGGATTTGAAGATCATATACCGCTGCCAAGGCAATTAAAATTCGAATCAAGGTTGTCCTTGTTACTGGAGAGTCATGTATCAAAGTAATCAAGGCCTTCCTTCTGTTAGAAGCCTTTTTCTATAAGTTTTGCCTTGTATTTGTCAATAGTACCATTCGCCTTCATTTTCCTTTTGAAGATCCATTTAGAATCTAAAGGTTTATTTCCGAGAGGCAGGTCAACTAATTCCCATGTATGGTTGCTTAAGATTGAATCTATCTCACTATTGACTACCTCTTTCCAAAAGAATGAGTCTGACGATGACATCGCTTCTTTAAATGTTTGAAGCTCATTTTCTAAGAGAAATGTTACAAAATCCAATCCAAATGAAGTTGACGTTCTTTGACGTGTACTACGTCTTGGATTTTCTTCGTTATGTACATTCTCACTTGGTTCATCTCGAGGTCATTTAGATCCTCCACTAGACTATTCATGTCTAATTTTATACGGGTAAATATTTTCAAAGAATTCAGCATTGTCTGATTCAATTATCGTATTTTCATTAATATTCGGATGTTCGGATTTATGAACCAAAAATTGACATGCTTTACTACTTTTCTCATATCCTATGAACACGCAGTCCACCGTTTTAGGTCCTATCTTAACCCTTTTAGGTATAGGAACTTGAACCTTCTCTAGACACCCCCACACTTTGGAATATTTCAAGTTGGGTTTCCTTCCTTTCCATTTTTCGTAAGGAATTGATATTGTCTTACTATGGGGAACTCTGTTGAGTATACGATTGGCCGTAAGGATAGCCTCCCCCCATAAGTTTTGCGTTAAACCAGAACTTATAAGTAAGACATTCATCATTTCCTTCAAAGTTTGGTTTTTCCTTTCTGCAATCCCATTAGATTGAGGTGAATATAGGGTCGTAGTTTGATGGATTATTCCATTCTCTACACATATTTGCGCAAAGGGAGATTCATATTCTCCGCCCCTATCACTTCTTATCATTTTAATCTTTTTTGTCTAACTGATTTTCAACTTTAGTTTTATATTTCCTAAATGCATCTATTGCTTCATCCTTACTATTTAGCAAGTAGACATAACAATATCTAGTGCAATCATCAATAAAAGTTACGAAATACTTTTTAACACCACGTGATGGTGTTGACTTCATATCACAAATATCAGTGTGTATTAAGTCTAAGGGATTGGAATTCCTTTCAACGGACTTATAAGGAGGCTTTGCATACTTTGATTCCACACACGTTTGACACTTTGATTTATTGCACTCAAAGTTTGGCAAAACTTCCAAGTTAATCAGTTTTCATAACGTTTTGTAATTAACATGGCCTAAACGTTCATGCCATAAATCATAAGACTTAAGCAAATAAGAAGAATTTAAACTTTTATTTATTTCAACAGTCATTACATTCATCTTATAAAGGCCTTTGGTCAGATAGCCTTTCCCTACTTACATTTATCCTTTGCTAATTAAAATTTTTCAGAAACGGTTACATATTTAAATCCGATCTTATCTAGGAGTGAAACAAAAATTAAGTTCCTACGTAACTCCGGAACATATAACACATTGTTCAGTATCAAGACCTTGTCGGAAGTCATCTTTAAGCAAATTTTTCCTGTTCCCTCCACCTTAGCAGTAGCGGAGTTAGCCATGTAAATCATTTCTTCTGCTTGAGCCAGAGCAAATGATGAAAACAACTCCTTGTTGGCACATACATGGCGGGTGTCACCAGAATCCATCCACCATTCGCGAGGATTCCCCACCAAGTTGCATTCTGAGAACATAGCACACAAATCATTACGTTCTTTGTTGGATTCAAGCATAATTTCTTGATACTTTTTCTTTCCTTTCTTCAGGGCTTGATACTCAGTGGACTTGTGGTCAATTTTGTCACAATTGAAGCATTTTCCCTTGAACTTTTTCTTGGGTTGATTGCTTCCATGTTCAACTTTCTTTCTTTTCTTCGAATTGTTTTGGTCATCTTCTACAATATGTGCTCTATTAATTGTAGAATTCCCTTTTAACCTTCTCGGTAGCTTTATTGTCCTCTTCAATACACAGTCGGACAATAAGATCTTCGACAGTCATATCCTTGCGTTTATTATTCAAATAGTTTTTGAAGTCTTTCCACAAAGGTGGTAGCTTCTCAACTATCGCTGCTACTTGGAAAGCATCATTCACAATTAAACCTACAAAAGAGTTTATGTGAATATTAAGAACATTTTTAATTTGTTCAACTAAGGTATTTTTCAAAGATATACCTTCTGCTAGGAGATCATGTATGATGACTTACAGCTCGTGTACTTGAGAGATAACAGATTTGCTATTTATCATTTTGAAGTCCAGGAATCGTGCAACAAGGAATATCTTAATTCCCGCATCCTCCGTCTTATATTTTCATTCAAGTTCCCCCCACAGTTTCTTTGATGTCTTGGTTCCACTATAAACATTGTAGAGGTCGTCTTGGAGACCACTCAAAATATAATTCCTGCAAAGGAAGTCCGAATATTTTCAAGCTTCTACATTAATGAAGCGGTCTTTGTCCGAGGTTCCCTCAGGAACCTCAGGAGCATCTTTGCTAGTGAACCGTTGCAGACATAAAGTGGTGAGGTAAAAGAACATCTTTTGCTACCACCTCTTAAAGTCAATGCCCGAAAATTTTTTGGGCTTCTCTGCCAATGCCATTGTTGGCGGAGCATTTGTGCTACTTGATGTGACAATATTAGTTTTCCCCACAGACATTGTCACATACATCATTTGACTTTCAATTGCCATTTTTCTGTCACCACAAGACAAAAAATACTTAGTATTTTCAGAATACTACTTAAAAAAAAATTAAGCAACTTTAAATTTTTCTTCTTGTTTCTAGTTAACAATGAAATTTGTATGACTTCCAATTGTCAACCAACTGATCTTTAACTTGACACGAAGTTTTTATGACTTCAAATCACTAGTTGAGTTCAGGCGGAGTAGAAAGTAAAAACTTTAATCTCCAAAAACAAGCTATACACATTCTACAATAGTGCTTATTTCCTTAAGATTGTTATTTCCCACAATATAGTCGGGTATGCAAAATCTGTATATTACAACAAATTCAACTCGAGTTCAAGTATAAACAAGAACACACTGAAGTATCAAATACCCTCAACATAAGATCAAAATGACCTTTCCAAGAGGTGTATTTAATTTCAGAAAAATAAAGATGAAACAAAAATTGAATAGGTCAAGTCGTCCGAATTCACGGACTTTCCTTAAGGAAATAATTCCCTTCGTTGTACCCGAGGTTGTGGAATTTTTCCTCTCAGGATAAAATGGACAACAATCCAACTACAGTGATACCTCAAATAGTCGGATTCTATGAACGCACTCAATGGTTTTTTATGATCACACGGAGTATTTTGTTGACAAGAAGAATGTTTTTTAATTCAGAAAATTTCATACTCAAAACCTGTGGAAGAAAGCAGGTTTTTATAGCCATAACATGCCTCTTCGAAAAGGTGGCATTGGTTCAATTTAGAGGTGTGACTTTTTCCTTTGAAAATAGTGCATCAATTCATGAAGCAGTATAACCTTCTGCAGCAACATCAGTTCAAAAATGCAAACCAGTTCATGAAACAGTGGCACCAGTTCATTCAAACCAGTGAAGCAGTGCGCTGCATGTATGCATTTATAAATGGAGTTTCAAAACACTATTTTCAAATTGAATTTATTTATTTCTGTCAAATAAAATTTGTCAAAAAAGATAGATCTCATCGATTAGAAGCCAAAGCCGAGCCGAGTGAGCGACGACCATGATGGCGCCAGGCATCATCTAGTTCTTGCCTCACTATCCATGTGGAGTTAAGTGTTTCTCAATATAAACACCCTCAAGTTCTCTTCTTCCACCAATGTGGGAGAAAGAGCTTTCCAATTTGGGAGTACACTTTCCATTTTTTTGTCGCCTTCCCTCCACCCTTTTACTCTCCATTTTTCCATTCACACTTCTTTCATCTACTATGAACCTAACAATTGTGCCCGAAATTTGATTGGTATTCAAGTAAAGACAGACAAGATTAGTGAGATTACCAATCTCAGGTGGGATGGTTCCAGACAAATTGTTCATGCTAAGATTAAGATACTCAATAAAAGGGAGAGATGAAAACGGAAAAGCATAGAGTGTACGAAAGACGCTAGCATTTGTGATATTCAACTTGTTTACCCTACCATTAATGCATGAAACTCCGTACCAGTCGTTGCATGCATCAGAACTTGGGTGCCATGAAGCCAATAAGGAATTATCCTGGTTCTTGAAAGTTGATTTCCATTTTAGGAGAGCAGTTGCTTCCTCGGTGGAAGCAAAGGTAATTGTAAAGAGGTACAAGAGTGAAAAACTGAAGTAAAGAGAATATTTTTGAAACCATCATCATGTACGATTAAACGAATTTGAGTTGATAATTTTTGTTGATGGATGAAATTGGGGCAGGGTACACTATTTATATTGCAATAAACCAGTACAAGTCTTACGTGTCTTCGTCTTAAATAAATAAGCAGAATAACCTCATCATAAGCCATCAAAATTAAAAGGCTTTGTATCAAAACCAAATTCAGGTATTTGGCGCAAGGCAAAAAAAGAACAGGCGAAACAATAACAAATAAAAGACAAAACCATTTTTTAAGTCCAAGCACCATAACATAACATATTTCTTGTTGAAAATTTGCATTTACGAGGACGACGATTATGCCTCTGTCCCAAATCATCTCATGCATGGAATGTGTGGATTCATCATATATCTGTGTTTGTGTTGGTAAAAAATGAATTCAATTGAACTCGTTGTTTACGGACTGCATCCCTCTATAAAACAAAATAAAGTGGGGAGGAAAATGTCATTCTCAAACCTTATCAATAAAGCAATTCCTTGTTACTTTTCAGAAACTATTCACTAACAGAAAGACTTCATTCAATGTATTTGAATTTGTATACATGATTAACTTAGCTCTTCCATCCAGAAACATACAAAACAAAAATAACTGAAAGGTGTATTTCATTTATTCAATCGGATGTCTCCTCAGGGACACATACACCCCCTTAAGGACTCAGGGTCCTCACTGATGTTTGCCCCTCCTTACCGGGATTCGCCTACACTCAGTTTAAACTCTGGCCCACATCGACAGGGTCGACACAGGAGCGGCTCTGATACCATTCTGTCACGACCTGACCTGAGGCCTTGGACGCGATGGGTATCCCAAACCACGAAGGCCCGAGAGACCCCGTAACTCCCTAAACCATTAGTGATATTGTCCACACTGGGCCCAGTCCCGCACGACTTAAAACGCGTCACTACGGAGTAAGGCTTTCTTACTTACCCCTCCTGTATTTTGCCGATGTGGGACTCCTTCCTAAGTTGGAGTGTTACAGTTACATAACCTGATACATCATCAAAAATCATAATTTTACACTTCCTAAAGTTAATAAAGGAAGAATAAAAAGTCGACACATAAATCATATGCTGCAATTTCAGATACTATTGTATCTCTGATGAGCCTTCTACCAAATTCAATCTCAAGCTTAAAACTCGCAATTCAGGAGGAGTTCCCAACCACACCGGAAATGTATCATTGAGGAGATTGTCTCCTAAATCAACAACTTCCAGATGTTGACAATTTTCCAAAGATGGTGGAATTTTTCCCTCTAGCTTATTACCATGCAAATTGAAACTTCTAAGGGCACTTCCAATTTTTAAAGTTGTTGGGGGAGTACCAGAAATATTGTTGTGCTGCATATCAAGGACCTCAAGATGACCACTCATGTTACCAAAACATTGCGGAATTGCTCCCATTAGATTGTTTCTACCCAAATCTAGAATTTGTAGTGATGTTAAATTGAAAATAGACGCTGGGAGCTCTCCACTGAGATTATTATGTGACATCATCATAAGATGAAAGGCACCGATATTACCCAAGCAATGCAGAATTTTTCCTTTCAAGTTGTTTCTTGAAAAATTCAGGATTGTCAGTGATGTCAAATTGCAAATAGATAAATGAATTTCCTCAAGATGTCATCTGAATTATCATCGTCTTGGTTGGCAAACTTCAAGCTTCTGCATGACGCCCTCTCGATTTTGAACCCAACAATATGATGTAGACATGTTTGGTTCTCATTTCTTAGCTCTAAAGGAGTGGACTACATTGTAATCTCTATTATACTCCGTAGCTATTGATTGTGATGAGTTTAGATAGATGACCGTGATGTGAAACGTGAGAATTCATAATACTAATGTCGAGAGTTGATTGTTCACATCACCAATCAACTTTTGATTCTTATCTCTGAAAGCCACCGTTCTTTGTTTTATAATAGAAAAGCCGCTCATTATGGTTCTTGACACCTTCATCATATTTCACGTTTGTTATTTTAGGTACGTAACTCATCATTACCAAAGGGATACCATTTATTTGTATGTTCATGTAGACACAAAATTTTGTCCCTCCCAGAAAGAATTTTTTTCTATTTTTTTATCTTATCCTACCGTGTACCCTCAACCATATAATCATACCCCAGAAAAATACAAAAATAACAACCCTTAACAAATTTTATCTTGTTTTAATCCTATCCTAACAACCTCTCCAATTAAAAGCAAACACATCACCACCCCACCCCATACCCTACCTCTACCCCACCTACCCTACCCCTACCCCACCTACCCTACCCCTACCCCACCCATTTCCCTTCACGTTTTTCCACTGGTCAACATTTATAAATATACAAAGGGGGGAGACACCGAAAAAAGGGGATCACACACACAGACTCCATTTTTCTTTTGGAAGCTCCATTTTGGTTTCATTTTTGATTCATCAAGAGCATACCTGCACATACCATCTTCTTCTCCACTAATACACACAGCTCACCCTCCAAATTCACAAACCACCAATCAATTGTCCATCATCTTCCATTTTTTATTCACAGAAACCATCGCACGGAGGAGATAAAAACCAAGGGATCTCCATTTTTTTTTATCAACTCACACGCACACAAAGACGCCATAGTTAACACCCTCATGGCTCCTCACTCTCAACACAGAAGAAAATCGCACACATACACTGATTAAAATTCGTAAAAAATACAGTGAGAAAAGAAGTGAAAAATAGGTAAGATGAAGTAAAAAAAATCGAGGGAAATAACAGATCTAAGGTTGACGATCACTGTTCCGGTGATTGGTTAGCCGAAAAAATGTCAAGCCACTCAAAACAAGATGGAATCTGACCTATTCCTATCGGTTCTATCACTGTTAGCTCACTGGAGTTCAGGTTGTAAAGTTTCTCAATTTTTTTGCCAAAAATCGGGTTCGGATTTTGTCGTTGGTTTTCGATACCGGGCTGGAGTAGTTCATTTTGAGATTCTCCATTGGGTTTCAAACCTGATCGGGTTGTATTTCTCTACACCGATTCAAGTTTTGTCGTGGTTGAGGTTTGGTTCGAGGTTTTCGGATGTGGACTCTCTTATTTGAATAACATTGAGTTCGAAAGTTTCAAATTGAGGTCTGATTCTACTCTTTCACTCTTTTATTTCACTGTTGATGATACTTGGGACATTGAATTTATTGTTGCGTTGATTGATCTTGATTGGTGGTTGAATTGCTACTTGTTCGATTTGTTGTTGATTTTCTTAGATTACAAATTGTGAAAATTTGGTATTAAAAGGAATTTGGGGTGGAATTTAGAAATTGATAAAATAGTGAATTGAGTTTAACATTGGTTTTACTATTGTTTTTTGTTTAATTTGGAATAAACATGAATTTGGATCGGAACGTGATAGAATCATGACATGTTGAAATGGATAGGCAAAGTTTAGGTTTGGGTAGGCAAATTTAGAGATATTTTTGAATGTTGAAAGTTTGAATGTATGTGTGGTGAATGTTTTATAGTTTATCATACTTGATTAAGTGTATTCATTCAGCCGGGGAATGCCCCGAGGTTTCATGTATTTATTTATCGGTAAATACTCCGACATATTATGTACTTGGAGGACGTTCGTGAAGAAGGCCCGAGGCATCGGGTAAAGCATTGGAGCGTAGCCTAGGACTAATTTAGAATAGGATTTATATTTTTGGATTTTTCTATTTCGGTTTGTAATAATTGGACTGGACATTATGATTTTGGATTTATTTTGTTTTGTTGGTTTGATTGATTGTTTTGTGTGTTTTATGTGGTTTATACATTTGTAGTATCAAAATTAGCCGATATTCTCCACCAAGCGACCGTGGTTGAACCATGGGATTGAGGGGTGCCTAACACCTTCCCCTCGGTCAACAGAATTCCTTAGCTGCAATCTATGTTTGCAAACCAGTTTTAAAGAGTCAAATTATTTTGTAAAGGATTGTTCAAAGGTTACTTGGCACACCGGATTATGCCAAGTGGCGACTCTGAGTTTTGAATGTAAAAATAATCCTTTTTAAAAAAAATACTTTCACCTTTTGTAAATTTAATAATAAAAATCTCTTTCAAACTTAAAAATGAAATCTTTTCTCAGTTAAAAAAGGGGTGTGATAGCTCTGACGACTCTGCTGGGGGACTTTCAGAATTCGAGCTTATTTTTGGAGTTGTATCGGCTTAGTTTGGCATTATGAGTATATAGACATTGTTTGTGTTATTGTTTGTATTTGTTTATCGTTGTTGAGTGCCTACGTGCTATGTGTTTATAGCTTTTCTCTTTTGTGTTACCGCTTTATATCTGGCATCATTTGCATAACCTAAGTCAATTCTTTCTGCAACAAGTTCTATAGTCGCGTTGTGTACACAACCTATAGTTGAGTCACCCTTATTTTTAGGAGGGGGAGCCGTCGGCTGGTATGGAGTGGGTGGAAAGCTAGCGCAACCACTAT
>NW_025842923.1:0-1810 GCF_002878395.1 Capsicum annuum | reverse complement strand
TGTGATGTTGACACCCAATTTTGACCTCCCGACACTACATTTAGTCTGTTATTTTAACAAAATCATTAATTTTTAAACATTAGTATTTTTGCATATTTTCTTGCATCAAACAGATTTCGGACAAATCGTATTCATAATTTAAAAAATGCATAAATCATCAATTATCTTTTCGAATCATATTTTTATAATATTCTACCATTAAAAAAGACATTTTTATAATTTTATTAATTAAATTATTTTCACGTAATTATGCACACTCACAATTTTGTAAAATACATTGTCTAGTTTTACTTTATTTAATAATATTTATTGATATTATTATTTATTGACATTGTTATTATATATATTAATATTATTTATTATTTATCATTTATTATTATAATTTATTTTTTTATTATTATTTTCTTCATTATTATTATTTATCTTTTATTATATTTATTATTATTTATTATTTAATATTGTTATTTTTTATTTAATTATTATTATCATATATTATTATTATTCCTACTTTAATTTAAATAACAGCCTAATCAAAATTACCTTGCATGATTTTGTTTACCTTTTAATCCGATTTTATTTAATTTATTATAATTATAGCCTATTTTTACCCAATCCATTACAATCTTAACCCAATTTTTTACAATTTAAGCCATTATTCTTAATCCTAGCCATATTTTAATTCCCCCATGACATTAAATCATAGTCGTCCATCAAAAACCAATCCAACGGTTGACATCAAAAGATCTCTCTTTCCCTATTTCAAACCTACAAACCCTAACTCAAATTTTTTTCCCCAACTTCCAGCTCTATCTCTCCACCTCTCTCTTCTCTCTCTCTAAAAACACCTCCAAATCTCGATCTCCCCTCCTCCCTCTTCCGATCTCTCCATCGCCAATCGACCACCAAAACCACCCCCTCCGCTCCGAGTCCTCGTCACCATGCCGCCATCTTCTGCGAATAGCCTTCGCCGTCGCCTCTTCCTTTTCCTCCATACGTGCCGCCAGCTCTTACCCCAGGCAAGTCTAGCCGCTGCTCCGATGGCCTGCCCCCTCCCTTCTCGTCCTCCACCGGCGAATAGCGCCGCCATCGACGGAGACAGCCAACCAAGCCTCCACGCCGCCGCTCCATCCTTCGTCCTCCAGTCACCTTATTTCTCCCCTCCAGCGAATATCCAACAGCTACGACACAACCTCGGCTCCTCTCCCACAACGATACCTTCGGCAAACCCCTTCGGCGTTCTAACCATGCAACCCTTCCTCATCGAAAATGAAGAATCCGTCTTCAGGTTCGATCCTGTGTTCGAAATATGTGTGTGAACTTTAGTGCTATTTCTTCATCTGTGTCTCTCATAAGTGTGGCCACGTTTGATTTTTGTTGAATAAATGTGTTAATTTTAAGTCTGTGATTTCCATTCGACCCTATTTACATGTCCTGCTTGATTGAAATTTCGTGACGCTTAACTTGAATGGTGAGTCAATTTGTTTGTCTCTCTCTGGTATGTGTAAACACGCCTAACTTCTTGAAACTTCACATTTTTTATGCCTCTTAGTCAATATGGGTAATTTTGTACGAGAAAAGCATGTATGTGACGATTCGAGGATTTTTTCGTAAATCTTTAATTAGGCTAATATGTGCACGCTTTGACTGTTTGGGTATGATCCTGTTCCAATTTGATCTGAGAAAAGCATCTCAGTAATTGATTTTTTATTTTTTGGATTTTTTCATAAATCTTTAGTAAGGCTAATATGTGCACGTTTTGACTGTTTGGGTATGATCCTGTTCAAATTTGATTTGAGAAAAGCATCTCAGT
>NW_025842922.1:0-4348 GCF_002878395.1 Capsicum annuum | reverse complement strand
AAAACTGGGTCTGGAGGGGTTTTGGTAATTTGGTGGAGCAAATGGGCGATTTTGCGGAGCTTGCGCGCGTCACTGCAGGTAAGAAGGGGTTTGGACATATGGCTACGCGCTATATACTGGGTATGGGGGTGGTGGAGTAGAATATAAAGGGCTTTATGGAGGGTAGTAATAGTGGGGAGGAATATATGGAGCTTGAGCGTAGACTTGGGCTTGGGATTGGGGATAGGAGCGAGGTGGTCCTTTAGGATAGGAATGGGTTCCAACTACGACAGTCGCCATGTCCTCTTTCTTCTTTTTACCTCCAAATGCGCCATATCCACCTTGAATCGCTTATGTGGTGGCCTTTAATGCAGCAAAACTCACTATTCGGCCGGTCTTAATTCCGTCCTCTATCATCTCCCCCATTTTGAGGACTTCCATAAAAGACTTTCCCATTGCCAGAAGTAAATGTTGAAAATAGGTCTCATCCTGCGCCTGAATGAAAACTTCTACCAACTTACTTTCTTTCATTGGAGGCTTTACCCTGGCGGCCTGTTCACGCCACCTTATCGCGTATTCCCTAAATCCTTCAGTGCTTTTTTTCTTTATGTTGACCAAGGATTTTTCGTCCGAAATCAGGTCGATGTTGTACAAAAAATGTTGAACAAATTTAGAAGCCAAATCATCCCAGCTGTTCCATTTATCGATGTCTCGATCGATAATGGTCTCGATCGATAAACCATTCTGAGGCCAGATCTGAAAGACTCTCGCCAAAGAAGGCCATGAGCAGTTCTTCCTTTCCTCCTGCAGCCCTCAACTGGTTGTAATAACGTCTTAAGTGTGCCACGGGATCACCGTGTTGGGCATACTTCTCGAACTTAGGCATCTTTAAACCCGGGGGAAGGTTGATGTCTGGGAACATGCAAAGATCTTTATAGGAAACACTCCTATAATCTCTGATTCCTTGCAAATTCCTCATAGCTTGTTCTAAACTTTTCAATTTCCGAGCTATGATATCTTGTTCCTCCATTACAATAGGTTTCTCCGTATCAAATGGAAATGCAGACGGCTGAGTGTACCCATACGGTTCATTCATTTGCAAAGTAGTCTCCGGGACATAATACTGACTATCTGAAACCTTCAGTACTGGCTCACTGGCAAACCTAGGAAGCCTCGTTGTGGGACGCACAACATATATGGGAGTTTCATGTGGTTGCAAAGCCATGAATACCGGTGTGATCGGTGGCGCTGGCTGAGCAGAGGGTCTTGATTGGGGAGCTACCAAGGGCACACCAGAACTGCCAGGATAATAATATCGCGGAGTGAATCCTGGTGCGTGCTCAGGTGACTCAGTAGGAGCAGATAATTGCGCCTGAGAGAGCGGTGGGCAATTAGAGATATTCCCAAGACCTTCAGGGAGCGGAGGAGGAGGCATTCCGCTGGCCCATGCCCGGTGTAAATCTATCAATTGTTGCCTGAGCCTTACTACCTCATCATTGTGTTCAGAACTTTCTTCCCTGTGATCCTGATCCAGGTCAATGAGCGAATTTTCAATCTCCCTGCTAGCCATGGCGAGCTTTGCTTTGGATCTAGTGAAGTATGGGTGATTAGCCAGAGTACTGGAAACCTACCACTGTTATCTACCACTAGTAATTAAAATGTATTTTAAGATAGGTTAATTTTGTCAAAAATTTATCTTTTCTCTTATGGCAAAACAATTCTAGTTATTGAATTTATTAATAGAATCTTGGCACCTTCCAACACTTTCTCTTTTCCTATGGAAAACCTAGTCGTATTTAGCTTCATGATACTTGTATTCACAATGTATGATTGAAACGTCCAGCACTTTGTATGCCAGGGTAATTTTTTATCACACTAACAATATTATTGCTTTAATTCAAATGCCACAAGCTTTATATATATATATCACTTTGTAACCTGATTATCTTCCCAGAAACTTGGATGAAATTTGACACACAAGATTAATGAAGCAGAGCAGTCTGCAATTCAATTTAACAGATCCAGGACAAATACACATCTTAGTCGACAAGAAATCAATCATTAGAATAGTCTAATAAACAAGACTAATACATCTAGAGACGGAAGATACAGTAGCGTGATTTTCTAGAAAACCCATTTCTCAATCAATCGAAAATCCATTATTCCTCAATCTAAAAACATCGTTAATCTTTGATTTTGTTACTTTGTTGTTCTTCTTCTTCTTCTTCTTCTTCACTCAGTTCATTGGAAGTTGTACTGTTTGTTGTTGCTGAGAATTGAGATAAGAACACAAAAGCCATAGTTTTGGTCGTCAGGTAACAACATTCTTAATCTTTCATTTCGTTTAAACAAAGTTGTTACTTTGCTCTTCTTTTCATTGTTTTAATGTATTATTACTATTTTTTTTTTTGTAGTGGGTTTTTGATTTACTGACGAGAGTGTTAATGAAAATTGGATTTTGGTAGAACTATTTGTTAAGTAAATTGAGAGGTATGGAGAGATAATAGACTTGGTGATTATGAAAAATATGCATACAGGTAGAACTAGAACTACATAGACATCAAAATTAAATTCTAAACTAAAGGGATGGTGGGGCTGATGTAGTTGTTAGGCTCCAGATTCAGCCTCTCGACGATCGCCCGTAAAAAATGGGAGATACGCCGGAGTTTTCACTGTAAGTATTCACGATCCTGATTCAAATCATACAAAAGATGGTCCAGGTCGTTGCGGAGGAGGAGGAGGTCGTGGTATCACTGGGAACGTATTCTCACGAGAGGTTGGAGTGTGATTATCGGCATCTGCTCCTATTTATTAATTTTTTTTGTTGAAGTAGATAATTTGTAGAATAAATGAATTTTTATATAGACTAAATAAAATACTTTTGGTCTGCTCGCCCAATGGTTGGTCGACGCATGGATGAACGGAAGTCGAGTAGGTAGCGTATACCCAATCGACGTCGTCTTTGAGTAGACATGAAACAACTTTGACCCAAACCGCATTCGAGCTTCAGGCCCACCCGGAGAACCGTGGTCTAACACTCATCCAACTGGCTCGAAAATGGTCAGTTCGCGCCGTTTCGCCCGTTTGACCACCCAAATGTCCCCATCAGCCACCGACCTTGCCGAAGGACAAAGAGCAGCTCCACAACCCGCCTGGGGGCCGTTGATTATTGTTGGCACAAACCGTTCTCGGACCCTGGACCTGCCCTTAAAACCGTGGGCTAACACCCGGCACACTGAATTGGCCCGAAAATGATCCGTTCGCGCTGTTTCACCTGTTTGACCACCCAAATGGCCCCGCTGACCCCATTAAACCACCCAAAGTGAAATTTGAGTAATTAACTCTAAATATAATACAAATGAAAGTAAGTCAAATTCATAATACAATAATAACAATAATAATAATGATATTGAAATTCTCCAACAAGACTAAAACATATTCTCTAATTAACCAGTAGATATCCATTCGTCCTTTTCTTTGCTCTATGGAAATCACATACACCTTGTCAAATCTAACATAGTAGTTTTGTCTTTCTAACTTGTTTACCTATTGACTGCCAATTTTATTTGATGTTTATTATTATTTTATTTTTTGTCAGTTGTTTTCTTATAATTTGGGTGTTGAATCGGTTTATCAAACTTTGTATTGTGACATTAATCGATAAGAAAACACTCCACCATTTTATTTGTGAAAACCTGTTCTCATTTTTCATGTATAACCTCCATTATGCATGCATGAAAATTTATATGAATTACAACCAAAAGCAAAATCAAACAAGTATGATATGGTATGGTTACTAAAAGAACTATATATTTTTTTTTATTGTTTCTTACAATGTATGATATGGTATGGTTACTAAAAACTTGTTTTCACTATTTTACATCCTTCTTCTTTCACAAAAATTCCAAAACAAATTACATGAACAAACACAAACACAACTCCAACTCCAAACTTCAATTTTTTTTTGTTTTCAGGCCAAATGCCCACTTAGTCGGTTTCAGTAAATAACAAGAATTGAAATTTGAACATGTGGCATGCATCATATTATTTATTATCAAAGTGTTAAAGCAAATATAAAACTTCCTATGAACTCTCAAAAATTAGAGCTTCTGTAACATATTGCTTCAACACACGTACAATATTTTGAGTATTTTCATAATCACCATATTTTATTTTCTGCTTACATTCACGAACCGTGATTATACGTGTGTCTTATGTTGATTTTTGTGCCAGCTTCTCCCTTCCTGGCAAGAATTGCTTGGCAACAACCTGTTGAGACTCTCAAAGTTTCAATTCTAAGCTGATCAAGCATATTAATGATAGTGTTACCATAAGTCCAACTATTTACTCTATATCTTTTCAATGAAAA
>NW_025842921.1:0-1519 GCF_002878395.1 Capsicum annuum | reverse complement strand
ATTCAACTTTTAAATGACCTAGATATAAACCGATTTAAAGGTCAGTTTCATTATCTGCATATTGGCCTTGTCCAGGTGGCCATTAAACCACTCTTTAGACAAGGTTTAGACATTCCCGTCTGTGCTATACTAAGAGATGCTCGTCTTTTAAATTTTGACGATTCACTCTTAGGAGTTATCCAAAGTAACAAGATGGCCATTCGAGATGATCGGGAAAGTCTTAGGAGACTCTGGGGGATAAATCTTTTCTGGGGGAGAAATATTTTTTAGGACTTGATCTGTAAGAACGTTGAGCTCTACTTGGTCAAGACGGATTTTCAGATTCTTGATTTCTCCCTTTAGGATGGAGATTTCTCCTTTGAGATCAGCAATAGACGGTTCTGCAGGTCTGTCGAATCTTGACATAACCTGTTTCATGCTAAAAGGCTGAATAACGGGTTTAGGGGGCTTTTCTTCATGACAAATCAATAATCGTTTGAGTTCTAGAAGATACTTGTTTCTAGCCTCATCATCCTGGATATGTTCTATAATGTCAAATAGGATTTCTTTAGGATTTCCGAAAATGACATTAATGGTCTTTCTGGTGCAAGTGCAGAAAGCACCGTCACAGGCACATTCTTGGCCAGATTGGGATTGATCTGTCTCGTAGGCGGCATTGATGAATTCTTCATCACTGTAGTCATCGCTAGACGAGTTATAGGATTCTGAAGACCCAGAAGATTCAGGCGAATCCTCCATTATAGAAAATAAACTAGCCCTAGCCTCTTCAGAGAGATCTAATTGGTTAATTTTCTTTTTCTTGTTAGACTTGCAATCTTTTGCCCTGTGGCCTGTCTTACCACAAATTCAACAGGTATCTTTAGCCTTAGAGGTTTTGCATTTGACCTTCCTACTAGGCTTGTAAGATTCTCTTACAAAGGGTTTCTTGCTAGAGGTAGCCTTCTTGCGAGGTTTGGAGGATTTCTTCCTATACTTTTTGCTAGGACTGGTAAATCCGTAGTCTTGGCAGAAGGTTCCTAGTCCATATTTAGAAGTACTATCCTTCTTAAGATATTTCTTAAGGTTAAGGTCAGTGCATAGATCTATCCCTACAGTAGTGATGAAGCTGATTAAGTCACCATAGGTTAGGATATCATAAGGAATCTTTCCTTCGAATCTATCTTTAATTTTGGTTCTGACCTTTTCGGCGAAGAGAAGAGGGAGACCACTAATGAATCGCTCCTTCCAGAAGTCGTTGTTATAGTCAGGTCAGATCATGACCTTTACCAGGAAGGTATCTTTGTACCATCGAAAGTCTGCTAAGTCTTTGCAGGTGAGATTATTGAGGATCTCTAGGTTCCTATCTTGGAATAATTTTAGTTTTCCTATGAAGTGTCTAGCTATATGGTATAGGAGAGTGGCACAAGCGTCTTCTTTTGCTACTTGCTCAAGAATTTCTTGTCCATTTTCAGTCTTAACAACAGTTTCTACGGCTGTGGCTCCATAGATTAAGTTTTTGACATCATCGGTGAAGTAATTA
>NW_025842920.1:0-1534 GCF_002878395.1 Capsicum annuum | reverse complement strand
CCTTTGGATTAAAAAATGCACCACAGATTTTTCAAAGAAAGATGGATTAAAAAATTTCTGAATTTTTTTTTAATAGTCTACATAGACGATATTTTGGTATGTTCAGAAAACTACCAGGAACATTTAACACATTTGAAAGAATTTTCAAAACTCTGTATTAAAAATGGGATTATTTTGAGCCAAAAAGGGCTGAAATAAGTAAAAATGAAATAGAATTCTTAGGAATGATAATTTCAAAAAATGGAATAGAGCTACAAATTCATATTTCAAAGAAAATAATCAAATATCCTGACAAGCTTACAACAAAACAAGAAATACAAAGGTTTCTTGGTTGTCTCAACTATGCAAGAGAATTTATTCCTGACCTTGCAAAGAAGAGAAATCCTTTGCAAAAACTCATTAGAAAATCAAATCGACTAGGATGGACCAACGAACATACTCTTTGTGTTCAAAAATTAAAATAAGAATGTGCTAAGCTACCAAAGTTCAAGCTACCAGTACCAGATGATAATTTAGTTCTACCAACACATGCTTCAGATTATCATTGGGGATCAATACTACAAACAGATGCTTCAGATTATCATTGGGGATCAATACTACAAACAGATCTAAATGAAATCTATAGATATACAAGTGGAACATTTAATGAGGCTGAAATTAATTACTCCACCAACGAGAAAGAATTACTAGCGGTAGTAAAAGAAATACAAAAATTTTCTGCATTTTTATTACCCAAGTCATTTGTTGTAAGGACAGATAATACCCAGATATCAAGATTAATATTAAACAAATTACCTTCAGAACCACAGTAAGAAGGTTACATCGGTGGCAGGTAATATTATCATTTTATACTTTTAAGATCGAAAATATTAAAGGATCTGATAATGTTTTTGCAGACTTCCTTTCAAAAAACGTTCAATATGGACGATAGAACTAAAGCATTGACCAACAGGATGTGGCAAAATATGAATGACATCGATGAAGCCATAAATGAGAAGAGCAATATGCTATTCCAACTAAGAGATGAATAACAGTGTCTGAAAAGGCAAAAAAGTTATAGTTCGAATTAAGTCGGTTTAACACAGAACAAGCTGACGAATTTCAACTTCTATGTGAACATTTAGAAACAAAACCTAAGGGTAACAAAGTGGCAGGGGATGTCCCACTAGCACATAGTGCCAAATACATCTCGACGGTAAAGCAGGATATGCCGATAGCAGAGTCTTAAGACGAAGCTAAACGCCGTGCAAGGGAAAAAAATCCCTAACAAAGTGGCAGGAGATGTCCCACTAGCACCTAGTGCCAAAAACATCTCAAAGGTAAACTCGGATATGCCTATGGCTGAATCCTCGGAAGAAGCCAAAGCTGAGAACAGACTCAGAGGACTTTCTCTGAAATTATACAATCAGTAACCACTGAAAAAACTTCTGAGAAATCAGAAAAAAAGGACTAACTTTTTATTTGAAAAAAATATTTCTACTTTTCAAGTTGGCAAGATTCATCCAAAAGAAGAAGAATATTTGACATTCAGCAG
>NW_025842919.1:0-1588 GCF_002878395.1 Capsicum annuum | reverse complement strand
AAAAACATAAATGAAATTACAAAATCCTATCTATGTAGCTTCTTTTGGACTCTTGACTCGCTACTTCATCAGCCTGTTCTTCAGGCGGGCTCTTGACTTGCAATTTCCTCACCCTATTCTTCAAGCGGGCTCCTGTCTTGCAATTTTCATTACCATGTTCTTCAGGTGGGCTCCTGAATTGCTATTTTTCAATCTGTTAACTTTCAACTTTTCACCTTGTTGCTTTGTTTTCAACTTCTTCTCTTTGTTGCTTGACTTTCCATTTATTCACCATATTTTTCAGGCGGGCTTCTGAAATCACATCAAAACTAAAAAAAAGAAAATTATCCCAAAAAAAGATTATTATAAAGAAAAATTTCGTTTGCCAGAAAACTAAAGTTCCAAAAATAGAAATTAAATTTTTTTCCCTAGTTTATTATCAGAAGACTTTTGGGAAAGTCACATCATACCTACTTGCATGTTGCAATAATGATTCAAGACTCTGATCATGAAATGCATCTCTTGGGAGTAAAATTGAATGACTAAAACTAGGAAGTGCATCTCCTAAGAATTAAAGTGAGGAATTCTAACTAGAAATGCGTTTTCTAGAGATACCACTTTAAAAAGAAAGCGTGTCACATGACAAATGAAAACTAGCAAGGAAGTGCATCTCCTAAGGGTTAAGTGCAATAACTCGACTAGAAAGTACATTTTCTAGAAAACAAGGGGACTGACTCGAGAAGGATGTACATCTACTAGGAATCAAGACTTAAGTTAGGAAGTGCATTACCCAAAAACCAAAGTTCGAATTACCCAATCAAGGAAGTGAATCTCCTTACCGATATCGCTTGAATTATCAAAACAAGGAATTGCGTCTCCTTACCAATGTTGCTTGAATTGCCTAAACAAGGAAGTGCGTCTCCTTACAAATACCGCTTGAATTACCAAACAAGGAAGTGTGTATCCTTACAAATGTTGCTTGAATTACCAAACAAGGAAGTGCGTCTCCTTACAAATGTTGCTTAAATTACCCAAACAAAGAAGTGCGTCTCCTTACAAATGTTGCTTGAATTACCAAACAAGGAAGTACGTCTCCTTACCAATGCCGCTTGAATTACCAAAACAAGGAAGTACGTTTCATTACAAATGCCGCTTAAATTACCAAACAAAGAAGTGTGTCTCCTTACAAATATTGCTTGAATTACCATACAAGGAAGTGTGTCTCCTTACAAATACTGCTTGAATTACCAAACAAGGAAGTGCATCTCCTTACAAATACCGCTTGAATTACCAAACAAGGAAGTGCATCTCCTTACCAACGTTGCTTGAATTACCAAAACAAGGAAGTGTGTTTCCTTACAAATGCCACTTAAATTACCAAACAAAGAAGTGCGTCTCCTTACAAATACCGCTTGAATTACCAAACAAGGAAGTGCATCTCCTTACAAATACCGCTTGAATTACCAAACAAGGAAGTGCATCTCCTTACCAACGTTGCTTGAATTACCAAAACAAGGAAGTGTGTTTCCTTACAAATGCCACTTAAATTACCAAACAAAGAAGTGCGTCTCCTTACAAATGTTTCTTGAATTACCAAACAAGGAAGTGC
>NW_025842918.1:0-2417 GCF_002878395.1 Capsicum annuum | reverse complement strand
CTTTACCTCCTAATTACTTGGGTCAATTTTTATTTATGTGGAAAAGGTAAAAAAGCTTACAGGATACCTCCACTAACATAATGCTTAACCGTTTATGTAGCATAAATAACAAGCTTCGTTTTCTCATTGTCTAAACTAAATCATCAAAGGAAATTTCTTACTTGTCTGGTTACATTCCATTGCATTTCTCATAAAAATATTTCCTTACCGAAGGAACATTCATAGTTTTTCTATTTATTAGACAATGAAAATAATAATTTATTGAAGTTGGTGTTGTGTTTTGAATATATATAACAGTTCTTTTTGACAAATTTTGGGACAGAACGTTACTTGTTTTCACTCATTCAAATACAATGAAAAATTGTATGGCACATTCTAATGAACAAACACTACTATTTAATTTTAAAAATTCTGATGGCCAAACAACTAAATAAAGTATTAATCCAAAAGAGGTATAGGTAGACATAAAAACCCATGTTATACCTTCAGCATCTTACGCAAAACATGAACATCACAATGCTACGATTTTGTGTATTAATATAATTTTTCACGTCTAATCTTTCAAATTTTTTGTTAAACCATTTATAAAAGGGTTAGATTTGAACATCTGAGGTTTTTTTTTTTTATCATACATAGGCTATGGAGAAGATGCATCTCGACACCCAAGGGGTACTAATAAATGGTCGCGATATTAGGGTAATTTCAGTAGGAGCTATAGTGGCTCATGATTTAGAGGTAGTGGTTTTCAGGGTAGGTTTCCTCTGTATTAGCCTTATCAGTATTACATATAACCAAGTAGGCTCATTTATGCCATACTTTACATTACCGATACAGGCTAGTCTAGTACCAGTGATTATCCCGGCCAGAGTAGTGGTCAACCACCAACAGGTTCTTTTTTAGGTATTCTAGCCCTAATGTTATTTTGGAATAGTTGGATCTTCTACGTTCAGTTCAGGGCCTGCTGAAAAGCCCCAAATTTTTAGAACCTGCCACCCGTCATGATTGTGCGTGCCAACTAGGCCGCAACCTTGTCAGCTATGCATGAGACATGTGCTGAGGAAATATGCTAAAGTCGAAGATGAGACAAAGCGGCATAATATGAGGATTCCGGTTTAGAGTGTTGATATTAAAGGTACCTTATGTATGCTTAACAAATTTGGGTTCATTTGAAGTTCGTTTGGATAGGGGCTTGACTTGGCTAAAGTCTAGTGGCATGGCATTGTATGGGAAAGCTATAACTCATTCCATGTGTATGGGAATGGAGTGAAACTTCATGGAGGTGTGAAGAAAGTCAACAGAAAGGAGTAGGAACAAACGACCCCCAATTTGAAAGTCGGATGAATGATCTAAGCCCCAGTACATTGCTTGGACAAAATGATATCTAGTGGCGGACATTGGGATTATTTATTTTAAGCATATATAAGGGGGGCATACATGGTGACAGCCTACCAGCCTCCCCCGGGTGTGTCGACAGATGATCTTCTCTTTTTCATGAAGAATTGGGATAGTTCCTCGAATATGAGTATTGACTATATGAGGTTTAATAAGATGATGGTGAAGAAAATGTATCATATGCCTCAAACCGATGATTTGTTTAACTAGCATTATGGGCAAATGGTGTTCTTTAAGTTTGACTTTAAGTTTGGTTACCATTAATTGAGGATTCAGGTCGAAGACATCTTAAAAACAACATTTACGACTCATTATCGGGCAGTTCATGTGATTTTTAGAGCCAATTTCCTAATTTGAAGACTTCATTAGTAAGAATTGGCTATTACGAGAAAACTTCAGTCAAATGGCCTCATTTGCCAATTATTATGATTCCATCTATCTTTGGAACATCGATTTTAGGATGGGGGAACCTCTGCGCTGGGTCCCAATGCTTTCGAACTCATTTTGGTCTTTTGGCCAAAAATTGATAAAAATAGTTCATTTACATTTATGGGATTATGAATTTATCCCGAGAGGTCGGCGGAGACTTGGAATTTTCCATGTTTTTAGTTGATGCACTCAGCCGGTGCATTCTCTTAACCACCCCTTGGGTCGCTCAACCAAAGGCTGCTTAAGCTACCAGTCGGCCGCTTATTCGACTAGGCTTCTAGCTAGTATGTCGCTTGAGCTAGGCTCTTCTTCTTAAAAAAAGGCCACTTAAGTGGTTGTTGGTCTACTTGAATGAAAGGCTCAGTCATAAGAGGGTACTAAAAAAAGCAACATCATGAGTCGTGATTTTACCACTCATTCGCACTCAACATTCGTATACATTACCTTGTTTTGGATGAATGAATTAGACGATTTTACCACTCATTCGCACTCAACATTCGTATGAATTACCTTGTTTCGGATGAATAAATAGACATAATTATGATTAAATGCACTAATATCCACTTCTTATAGGCATAGAGTTGAAGGGAAGAAAA
>NW_025842917.1:0-8709 GCF_002878395.1 Capsicum annuum | reverse complement strand
TTCCCCTGCTCTTCTAACCTTAGCTCAAGAAATCACATTGAAACTTTTGCCTACAATGACATCTACTCCCCCACTTAATACATTCCTACGTTTCCACAACCACCATCACATTAGCATATAGAGAGTCATTGAAGGACCTGAGCACGAGCATCATGATAGGGAGTAACACTATTCAGTTATAACATATACTTATTTTACTGCTCAAGGTGGGACATGAGTTGAAGATGCGGTACAATCACAGAGTGTTTCATATATCAAGTATTTAGATCACAAGTGGAGAGTTGTTTAGGCATAAACTCAACATAGCGCAAGTTCTTAGGACAACCACGGTGAGAAACATGAGCGCTTACCTTATGAGTCATGTAACAAAATTTCAGAATTTATAATATCAATGATTGAGATAAGAACTTCTACTCGGAGCTATCACTCCTTATTTTTAGAGCTTAATTCTTCATGAGTTCACACAAATTTATCGTTTGGCCAATACCAACATAGAATGAATCAGTAACATTCAAAAATATAGCCTCTTAGAGCCAAGCATGATTTGGGGTACAAATTTATGGATCATGAACATCCTATCATAGAGCATGAATACGTGAAAGAATATATTTATTGATATATCATCGCTTCTAGTTTGGGAGGGTCAGAGTATAGCATGACTCACATAGAGAACTCAATTCTTAGACATAGGCAGTAAAAATACAAGACATTGGTAGAATGAGCTCTTAGAGTGAAGTAGGAGGAATATGCTTAAATAGGAATAAGTTTATCATGACTCTTATCTATCTTGCCACAAATTCGGAAACTACTTTAACTCACCACAAATTCGGAAACTACTTTAACTCAATCTATAACTACAATTCTCAATACAATAGGTGATACAAGTTAAATGACCACCCTAATTTTTGAAGACATGATTGGAGACCATCACTTAAAGGCTCAAGACTTGGTCACCCCGAGGACACAAGAATATGCAAGGAATACCCATTTTGAGCCTACTGTTGAACATATCATTTATCAAGGCTGTGAGTGAAAGATTACTTGGAGCATTGAAGACTTGAGGATTCACGATTTTGGACACTTAATAGCTCATGGTCTTTGGGCCATCTTCATTGAGGGCATTTTGGTCACTTTACTTTGCCCAAAATGCACTCCATGGCCACCCTTCTCATTAAGGGTAGTGTAGTCATTTGTCTTCTTTTGTCATATAATTTAATAGAACAAGATAGAGTTTTAGTACTTAGTTGTTTATTGATGGAAGACAAACTCTCTCTCTAGTGTGAGGAGTATAACACCTCTTAGTTGTAGGGCTTGGAAAAGCCACTAATTCGTAACTAGGGCTGCCTAAGTGTGGATATCACTTGCATCGTTGGCTTGATACGTTGGTGATTAGAGAGGTAAAATCCCTCTTTTGTCAACTTAAGAGTTTGGTGTTAAAATTCATTAATCTTAGAGTCCTTACATGTGGTTAGGGTTCTTAAATTCTTGAATATTGTATGTCAAACTATCTATCCATCTCTTTTGTTAACATTGTATTATTGTTGGTCTTTGAAGTCTAATGAAGCCGTGTGGGGGCTCTTTCGCTTCACTAGTATTGTTGTTCTTTTGTTCATCTCTTTTCTTGCTCAAAACTAAATCTAAAGTCTAGTGAAGCTGTGAGTGGCCTATTTCGATTCACTAGCACCTTGTTGTTCATCTTGTTGCTCTTTTGTTGGCTTGAATCTCTTTATACACACTTAGTCTTGTATTATTTGGTATCAAAGAGTGGCTTGATTTTGTTCCCACAAGATCAATCTTGGGATAGCTTTCTTGAAAAATTAAAAAAAAAAAAATTATTGTTGAAAATTGAAAATTCCAGTAAAAAGAGCAATCTGTCCATCTTGTGTGCTTGGCCAAAAATTGTGTTCTTGTTGTTTATTGGACAAGATTTTTACTTTTATTTATTGTCTCTAAGTGTTAGTTTTGTTCTTCACTTACACATTAAGTCTATATCTAAGTTTGAGCTTGAAGTGTTGGTGTTGTTGTGAATATAAGATTTGGCCGCTTCTTGTTGAACATTGTTGTAGTGGACTATTTTGTCCATGTAGTCTTCAAATTGTTGTTGTTGTAATCTTGACCACGTGATATTGTTGTTAATTGGTGGCCTAAGAACATCTTTGTTGAAGTTGTAGTTGTCTTGGCCAAGTGTTGAAGATATTGTTGTTGTGGATTTGGGAGGAGCCGTGTGAAAATTATTGGTTGTTCTTGAGATTGTTGTTGTTGTTCTTAGTGAATGTTGTTATAATTCTTGATTTTATTCACAACCTTCATACCTTGTTAAAAATAAAGTTCTTATTTGATCCAAAAAGGTGAAGGAAAAGGTGTAAGAATTTGTTAGTCTTGCAAGACTTCTCAACCACCAAAGACTTTAACAACCACTATCCAACAACTTTCCATGGTACAAGGGGTCATGTTTTTAGGGTGAACAAGAAAGTCAAGTCTTGAAACTTGAAGTTGAAAAAGGCTCCAAGACTTGTTTGAATTTCCTTCCTTAAACAAATTCCCCAATTCCCCAAATTGAAAATTGACCAAGACTTCCAAATTGGAAAATAACAACTTTTCTAAAATCGCAACCATTACGTGCTGCCACATCATCACGTTTTACCGTTCACACAACATATTTAATCTAAAATTTATATTTCTTAATTTCTTATTTGTTGATCCTTCATTTCATTTAATTGATCCTAGTACTAATTAACAAACTAGTAAACTCCTACTAGATTGTCAATTAGTCCTTTGAATCCATTGTTCGTGTCTACGTTTCTTTTCTGCTTTTGTCATTTTTAAAATTGTAGTACTTCTTGGTTCAAGTTCGGAAATTACTTTCCTTGAGTCTTCAAACAAATAATCCATTTCGACCAAGGAGTAGACTCAACCCTCGACTCATCATGAACTACAAGCCGACTTGCAACACTTGTGAATCCAAGTGTGAGACGATCAAGTGTGTGAGAGTGTGGTGAGGTTGTTTCAAACTAACTTTTGTTTTACTTTGTAGTCTTGTTCGTTTCTTTTCCTTTTTAGGAACAATTACAAGGGAACTCGTGGCTTCAACCTGTCAACTCATGGACAACAATGCCACTAATGTCATTTTGGCCTACTTTGACACTATGTCCCAAGACCTAGCTATGACAAATGAAAGGTTAGATCGTATGGTAGGTCAAAGGGTTCAAGTGGGCTTCCTGCACATACTTCAAGAGGAAGTCCATAGCTTATGTGAGCTACGAGGTAAAAATGTTATTCCCTACACTCCTATAGACTTAGAATATTATGTTGTGGCTAGTAGGAGCCAAGTGGGTGTAGTTGCAGCTTTGCCTAGGTTATAGGTGCTTGAGTCTCCCTTTTGTGATACTATTGGTATTTTTAGGTCTCATGAGGACCAAACACTTGTTGTAAGTACGCAAGCACTAGTTGATCTTTTAGATGACGAAATTAATTCTCCGTGTTAGAATGATTTGTACCTATGTAGTGCTAGAACTTATAACTTGACTAAGGTTCCATTACCAAGTGGTGAGAGTATTCACATACTAGTTGACACTTGTGAAAAACAAGGTGAGTCTACGTTTGTATATAAGTTGTCAAAAACTAGTGAGAATATGGACAATGATCAATCGGATGGAAAAGACCTTGATGTGCTTGAGTGTTTAGGAAACCCGAATTGTGATAGCCTTGGTAAAGATGGTTTTTCTTGTGATCCCTTGGATGCCCGTGGTGGTTTGTGTCTAAGTGAGGATTTCTCATTTGAAAGAGAAGATGAGTATGATTAGAACTTCCATCTACTTCTTCTTTAAGTGTTTCTTATGTTGGCATATTCCTAGTGGAGATTTTGAAACTAGTAGTAAGTGCATGCATGAGAACTCTTTATTTGAAGTTGACCTGTGGAACACCTTTCTCAACCCTCTTCTTGTTCATTATACTTCCAATGGTGATAAAGAGAGCTTGCTTAACCTTGAGGATGGCACCCTAGGGGAGAATGAGAGTTGCCGAGACCTATGTCCTTGGTTAAGTCTTCCATTTGACCCCAATAACTTCTTAGGGTGTGAAAGAGGGATAGTTGTTGGTTGATCCACTTGTTTGAGTGATATTGCTATATGTGTTGCGTGGGCTTTAGTTTCAATTAGGGCACCACCCCTTTGTAATATTTTTGCTAAGCTTCTCGTGATAAAATTCAAGGATGTGTGGCTATATCTCAAGTATGTACCTCCTTGGCATGTTGATGTTGTTTATTGTACCAACTCTAACCCGCATGTCATGAGGATGGGGTTCTTGTTCGTCTTCTCTTCGTTCTTGCGAGGTTTGGATTCGAGGTCGAATCCTTTTCAAGAAGAGGAGGATGATACAAGTCAAATGACCACCCTAATTTTTGAAGACAAGATTGGAGACCATCACTTAAAGGCTCAAGACTTGGTCACCCCGAGGACACAAGAATATGCAAGGAAGACCCATTTTGATCCTACCATTGAGCATATAATTTATCAAGGCCGTGAGGGGAAGATTTCTTGGAGCATTGAAGACTTGAGGATTCACGGTTTTGGACACTTAATAGCTCACAATTTTTGGTCCATCTTCATTGAGGGCATTTTGGTCACTTCACTTTGGCCAAAATGCACTTCATGGCCACCCCTCTCATTAAGGGTAGTTTAGTGTTAACATTTATTAATCTTAGGGTCCTTACATATGGTTAGGGTTCTTATATTCTTGAATATTGTATGTCAAACTATCTATCCATCTATTTTGTTAACATTGTATTGTTGTTGGTCTTTGAAGTCTAGTGAACCCGTGTGGGGCTCTTTCGATTCACTAGCATTGTTGTTCTTGTGTTCATCTCTTTTCTTGCTCAAAACTAAATCTAAAGTCTAGTGAAGCCGTGAGTAGCCTATTTCGATTCACTAGCACCTTGTTGTTCAGCTTGTTGCTCTTTTGTTGGCTTGAATCTCTTGATACACACTTAGTCTTGTATCAATGAGGGGGTATCAATATACACATGAGCACAAACTTCTCTCAATAATCTAACATAGAGACATTAAATCTTTTCTGGGACATCCCCCCTCAGGAATATGAATCAGAACACGCTTCTAACCCCTAAAAGTCATTAACTTATGACTAACATTATTATGGTCATAGACATCCACCTTCTAACCACTTAATACTCTAGTTTCAACTCTTTGGAATACTCGTATTACACTTCTAATCAAACAACTTACAACTTAACAAAAATTTGTAACACCATACCCACGGCTCATATTGCCTACCTAATCCTCAACTCAACTATAATGAACACCGTATAGTATCTCACCAGACTTCTCCATACTACAACTTCCAAGAACACAACTAGGTATGCAAAACACTTATACGCATAAATGGTAAAATTCTCCCCTTAAGTATGCTCTAAAGGAATTTCTCTCCAAGAACTCTACTCTTAAATTTGCTATCCTCTATCGTCATCAACCTACCTTACGCAGTATTATGAGCATGCATAACCTTGCTCCTTATCGCATAAAAATCAACTCTTCAATACTTACGCTTCTAGCATTAGACCGTAAATCGTGTAACTCAAAACATAAAATCTTACCTAACGAGTAACTCCATACTACCAGGGGGAAAACTTACGCTTATATACTACTTCCGTCATAGCATACCAATATCGCAACCCCAAACTTATGTCTCTCTACCATGAGAATCAAGATCATATCAAAAGGCTCAACACTACTAATCAAAACTCCTTAACTTGGATATTTAGAACACCATATACCATCTAACTAGTCTTTCTCTACCTAGCAACTCAACGGTACCACTAGCCACACACAACATGTAATAGCCTTAGAAAAAAATACCATAACCTCATATCACCTTGGTCATACTTCTACATCATACATACAACATCATGATTCATTACAACTCAAATAAACTTAAGCTCTTGAATACATTGTTCAAGCCTATTAGATCACTTTCATAAAACTAGTATCACTAACCAAGAAATCATCACATCCACCTTCACGGCCAATAACTGTTCAAACTTAATGCCTATTGATAAACATGATTTACAACCCAACCTTACACACAATTCTTACTTGGAAATTATGACATAAAACATTAAGAAACACTAGTACACTAGAACTCTATAACAACAATAATTGATCATGACATTACGGTTTCCTTATTATAGTCCATTAGCACCTACTATTTCAACACATCAGGCCTACTAATTCATTACCATAAAACATACATCATTAATCTTGAGCACTATTCTTACCACCACATTCTACATCTAAAATTCAAACCCATAGTGTAGCATCAATCATCTATCACCAATGAAGAATGCAACATAATGTACTAGTCCATTAAATTGGGAAATTAATTCAAAATACTCATTTTATTTAACTACTACCTACAATAACAATCCCTCCATGACATCACTGTTCAAACTCAAAATCCAGTACATACCTTCTCACATGAAATACTAGTTTACAACCGTTAAATAAAGGAAGGTCAAGGGGGTAAAGTAACATAAGAAACATGGTCATCCTAAATCTTATATTATAATCCACTACGATCTTATCCACATATTCTACTTTGTCACATAATACTTACTTACCCAAGCATACATTTAGACTACCTTCAAATTCCACAAATAACAATGAGTCTATAATCATAAATTATTGGTTAATCTAACTGTCTTCATTCGCAGCCTATAAGGGATTTCTGTAACCACCATAACTATCAACTCTGGACTCTTTCCCTATTTTGAATAAATAGTAATCACAGCCAAATACTTCCTCTATCGCATACCTCGCAATCTACAAATATTACTACCACATTAGTCTATCAATATAAAATTATCAATCATCCTTTATTCGATAGTTATACAACTGAAAATAACCATTTACAGAAAAGCCAACCTTACTTTATGCTAACCTTGTAACTTTATGTCACCAACTTATAGACTATCTCACTACCAATAGATCATGACACTTTAACATACACTACTACTCAGGTGGAAATACAATCCCAACAACTGCTACACATCTTTCCCCCTTAAGCATGACATCTATAACGTAACTTTTGAAAAGGCCTAAATACACTTAATACCATAGGCTGAAAAGCACGATTTCATCAGAATCAAAGTTCACACTAGAATCAGTAAACCTTGAAGCACTAACAGTCTCTTCTCAAGTCCTTGCATAATTTTAAAATTGTATGTGACTCAATCAGAAAGGACCATATCATTTAGACTCTAAACTTCACTTGAATCACCCCAACAATGAGACATATCTGAGCACATCAAAGTAAGAAAAGAATTGGGATAACTTTACTTTCATATGAGAGACACCATAGCATGAATCAGAGTATAGAAGAGGAATATTCTGACTCTGTAGCACGAACTAGAACATAAAGAAAGAGAAATATTCCTAAACGCCTTATAGCCTCCTACTTATAAGTATGACGTGCTACACACCCATAAACAAGACTCTACTCGACGCAATTTTGCAAAAACTTTGGGACCATGAACCGTTCTCTGATATCAAGTTTGTCATAACCCGAACCTAGGCGCTGGCCGTGATAAGCAAACCAAACCAAGAAGGCCCGGACGCCTATCTAAATTGTAATCACATACACCATTCATATACAGAAAAATGTGAAAATATAACTGAAGAAAAATGTGAAAATATAACTGAATAAGGGATCATGGACATGCTCTTAAAACAACATAATGTTAAAGAATACAATTCGACAATATTAAAATAATAGATGACTCAGTCTGCGAAATCTCTTCTACATAAGAACAAAGTTGTCTGAAAACTGGGACAAGTCCCCTAGTATACCAAAACCATAATAATGATAAATGACTGAAGAAAATTAGGCTTTCTAAAATATGGAAGGGTGACCAACTAAACTCTTTACCTCGGTCTGAAGTACTGCTTATCCGGACCCCTAGATTGTCCCTTAGAACTTGTGAGGTAGGGGGTCAATAGAGTTGTACTGGTACGCATAGAAAATCCAAAATAGTAATTGGTATTCAACATATATGAGAGCAATTTAAAACAATTCATAAATATATTATAAGGTAAAATCACATGGGCATATTTAAAAGACTCTATAAAATCATCTGAACTCTGTGACACTCCTTGTTTTACTTCTGTGCTAGGTGGTATACCCTACAATTCTATAATTCTACGGGCTATATGGAATCTACCCTTAACTCGGCAGCCCCTAACTCAACTGTGTCACAAGGGCCGGAGTCTCTGAATCTCTACTATGCCGCAGGGCCGTCGCCATCATACAAAAGTAACAATACCCATATCGGCAAAATACACTTTTAGGCCATGAGTCGATTGGCTCATGCCCTCTTTGGGTAATCACCTAACCCTCTTTAAGCCCATTTTTAATTCTTTATAACATGCAAACTCTGAAATCAAGTTCTGAAGACTCTAATTTTTCTATGGCATATATTTACATGGTATCATCATACCATTGACTTGCAAGTCACATTCTCTGAGCCATCTATAGCAACTTATGTCTCTATTCTCAAATCATAAAATTCAGGACCACCATATCAACAATTCTTTTCAAGAAACTCATTCTTTAAAACTCATGTAAAACCATGCAAGCAATTCTCTTTATCAATAATTCAATAAACAAAGGTGGTCATGTCAAAATTCTTAATTTCATGCA
>NW_025842916.1:0-4400 GCF_002878395.1 Capsicum annuum | reverse complement strand
GGATGTTGGAAAGTATTTTGTCGTTTTGGAATAATCTCCGGGAAGAAGTCCGTTGATTGCTCCTTTCAAGAACTTGCTAGTCAATGTTGACATTGTCAATGCTTGTCTAAGTGTTTCTCTTTTTTTTTTTGTTAGCATGTCATGTTACCCCTATTTATAGTTGTAGGGGGTAGGCCTAGTTGCTTGTGATTGGCCGAAACATGTCACCTTGATGACTCCTGACTGGTTCTTCAATTTGAATGATATTTCCACATTATTTGTACATGTGGAGGCGTCTCACTGGTCTTGGATTTGACTGGGATGTCAGGTCACTTGATGAGTTTGGGATTCCAAGTATAATGGATCTTGGGCTTGAATTTAACAAAATGGACTAATTAATTTGTAGGGCCCAAATTATTTAATAAACCCAAATGATCATGAATTAAATTCAACTTTTGTATGAATTTGACCCGTTGAATTTTTTATGTCTACAAATGCCCCTAACTTCGAGACTTGTCGATGTTGTAGGCTTGCTGAAACTTGGCGACGAGACTTGAAGTACCTATGAATGTGTTTTTATTTTTTTTTAAACGTACTTGTTTCTTGTTGGTGCCTTCTAGGTAGACCGCCACTTGTGAGTGTTCTAAAATTTTTGCCACATATTTTCACATAGCGAAAATTCTTCTCTTGGTTAAGCGTGAAACAATGACCCCTAATATTTGTCCAAGTCATTATACACTAGACAATATTGATGCCCCTCCATATGGATTTGAAATAGGACCATATTGAGTAAATCATTAACTTACTGCCCCTTGCATGTTAGTAAAGATTCTTGCATTGAACTTTTTAACCAAGAAAATATTAATTTTCCTTTGGTCCTCAAAAAAGAATTAATTTTTTTTTCAAAGAAATCTTTCAAACATGGTAATTTTCTTTTAGCTACTTGGAAACTTGAAATTCCTAGGGATCTTTGCTTCCAATCTTGCTACAACTTCCCTTATATATGAAATTGAGATTCTCCTCCAAACTTCTATATAAGATTTTTCCTTGTAGAGAAAATTTATCAAAGCACTAGGTAGCCACACACGCAAAAAAAAATGTTCGATTGTGCTCGATCGTCGGACGGTGAAACTGTGACCTTTCCCAATATGATTGACTCCACAAACTGCTCCTCAGGTAACTGTAACTTTCATAGCAGCCTGTTTCCTCTTGATCGCTCAAATTTGCGTGATTGCAATACGAAATACGTGACTGCAATTGCGAGCTATTCATTTTTTTTACACTCAACTTTAGGTTCTTTTGTTTCATATTTTTTTTAACTTTTATGTTCATAACGGTTAATCTCTATTCTCTTATTAATCCTCAAGAACGGTGTAGGGTGCTTCTAGTCTCCAACAATGACTGGTTTTAACGACCATGAAACTCCATACCCTTGCCTTGAGATCGTGGAAAACAAATCAGATTCTTATGCCAAAGCCCTCACTTTGAAGTTCATCCTCCGATGATTGGCGGCTTCCCGCTTGTTAGAAAGTCGCCGGAAAACTCCCTCTATATGACAGAATGGCCAACGACGGAAACTAAGGACGTCATGGATAAATTTTTGGGCAAAATTATGAATGAAAAAGTTCTCCTTTTGAAGTCTTCTACACATCAAAATAGTGTTGTTGCGAGCTCTCCTAGTGGCAATGAACGCCTTAATAGTTGGCGTGTCCCTTCCTCTGGCTTCGAGGAGGTTCGATATACATCCGGTTACTGGGAGTGGATAGAAGACGTCCTTGTCCATAAAAGGAGACCTTGGAGTGCAACAAGACTTATGATGTTGTTTTTGCTTCATTGTTCACGTATGACCAAAACGATAATGTGCTTCATGCCTTCTGTGAGAATTGGCTTCCTTCCACCAACACAATTTCTACTTTTATTAGAGAGTTGTCCATATCTTTATGGGACTTGAGAACCATCGGAGGCATTCATGTTCATGGGTCATTTTATGACGAATTTATCCCCTCGGCTAAGGAGTTGACATATATGGATGACAAAAGAAAACCTTTTCTCCCTAGAAACTGCTCACACTTATTTTGGCATTCTACCATCTTACAAAGGATGTCATTGATGATGTCTCTTTTCTTGATTGGACTAATTTCTGGTTTCGAGGATCAAGAAAATATGTTGAGCCTTCACAAAAAATGTCAAAAAATATGACGAATCCAAGGATGAATCCAAGGATGAATCATGACCCATTGGAAAATATTGACATGAATTTTTTACCACGAATCGAAGAAAAGAATGCCCCTTTTGTTGAGTTAGGCGTGGAAGAATCACTCAAAGATGAAACTTATTTGGCGGCTTCCCTTGTATGTTGGCTCTGTAAATTTTTACTCTCCAACAAGAAGGCTAGTTGTATTCGTGCTAGCGTCTTCAAAGTCACAAGCTTGATGGCTCATGAAGAAAAATCTTCTTTAGTGGTCCCAGTTCTTGCAAGCATCTATCGCGGCCTTCGGGAGATCTCTACTTCTTCAAAATTGGGGTCCTGTCATGCACTCTTCCCCATCCATTATGTTTATGGATGGATAAGTGAGTATTTTGAAACTTATTACCATGTAAACCGTCCGCAGCGAGGGGTGTAAATATGGCTAATTTCAGGAGAAAAGATGGTAAAACAATTTGACCTTGTAAATGCTCACAAGTTATTTCAACAAGTCAATGTAAAAAAACTTCCTCATTTGGCCTTGCTACAAGGAAAAGAGGTACAAATTGATGATAGTGGCAAATTGTCCAATTCTTGGAGTGACTTCTTCATAGGACTTTGTTCAAGTTTTGTCACTTTGAGGCATGATGATGATCTAATCGTGGAGCCTTATATCCCTCATCGATTTAGCCTCCAATTTGGATTTTGTCAAGACGTTCCCGACATTCTGAAAAGCATCATTTTGACGGTTCCCTGCTAGCTTTGGTTCAACTTTGAGATTTTTGTGTTCGTCTTGGAAGTTTGTCAAAGCTTAACATACCAATGCGTCCGTTGGACAATGGACCTTTTATGACTCGAAAATATTCTGATTGGTGGTCATCCCATCGGGAGACTATGTTAAGGTGAAATACCCACATTATTTTAAGAGGTCCAAAGAAAAATGATGCCCCTTCATCAACCAAAGGATACCATCTTCAGTTGAATGGTTAAGGCAAGCTTTCTCTCTCTTCGAAGTCCAAGGTGCTAAAGGGTAATCCTGCTCAATCTGTCCAAGTTGCTACTAAATCTAAAAATTCAAAGGGCATGGATACACATGTGGATAAAAGAGTAAAAAGCCCCTCATCGGCTCCCAAGGCAGTAGCCATCTCTACTTTTGAAGTGATCAACGTTGTCCACAAAAAAAAAAAATCTTCCATTCCGTCGGGTAAAGGCGTTGAAAAGTCGCTAGACATTGTGCCATTTTATAGTGACACATCCAAACCACCTGTTTCACTCGATGGAGTTGCTATTGGTAGTGCCGCCTCTAGTTCGAATGAAAGCAATGCTAGCTAGGAACCACACTGGAAGCGTTTGGAGAAAAAATATAAGGGCTTAAGCGATCAACATCGTAAGTTGATGATTTGGATTCCATAAGTATTGACACTGGTATCTTTGAAGATGGTGCTGCTGGTTCAATAATGCCTTTGGCTGATTTGGCACATCAGGTAATGATTACTTCTTTAATATCAGAACTTTCCGCTTTACTCAATATTAATTTTTTTAAGTTGGGTCTTGTGGACGTTTCTAGCAACATATTTGGTGATGATGTATTTAGTGAAGATTGTGTCACAAGCCCGAATCCTCCAAGTGTGTTGAAGAGTCCCAACCTTTCTCTTGACAATGCCATGACTCAAGCTTCAAATAAGGATCTATCGGCAAAGTTTCCCGAAAATATTGAATCTTTTCAAAATGTTCCAACTACTGATATGGTGGCTGAAGGAAATGATAATAGACCTTCAAATGTCCCAAAGGATTTGGTTCTGCCATTACAACAAATTGCCTCATATTTTGAACCACAAAAGGCTATTTTGGATTTCAAGTTGTCCTACGTTTCCGGATTGTAGCGTACCTTGTGTGAATGTATTACACAATTCTCTATCAAATCCTTCGAAAACCTCAAAGAGTTAGCAAAAGGTGTTTCTCTAATCCTTAAAGGTCTTCGGGAGGTCGACATCATCGACCTCTCTTCTTTGGAGGTTCTATTTGCAGACTTTTTTAAGAAGTATGGAGATTATGATGTTGCAAAATTTTTTAGTTCCCAAAAGATAACTAGAGATGCTCATTAGGAGTTGCTTTCTTTTGCGCAACATCGTCTTCATGTTGCAAATGAAGACAAAGTCAAGATGGACAAGCGTTTGGCAGAGTTTCAAAAAGTCCTTGAGAGAGCCGACAAAGAGTTAGTAGCCTGGACGTCAAA
>NW_025842915.1:0-1565 GCF_002878395.1 Capsicum annuum | reverse complement strand
GCAAGCTCTCCTATCTAGCTTTGATTTTCAAATAGAATTTATCAAAGAAGAAAATAATTCCCTTCCCGATTTTCTAACAAGAGAATTCTTACAGGGCCAAAATGAGAGCCACTATGCTGGGGAAAATCCCAGTAGGAAGCAAACACGAGCAAACCAAGATGGCTAGACTATTTGATCTTCCGTCCGCTTCATCAAACCCCTTCGGACCATCAGTCCCTCAGAGGCCTGCACTGAAATCGAAAATACAGTCACCATTTCAGAACAAATATGCAGCTTTGGAAGAATTTCCAAAGCTCCCTCCACCAATGCCAACTAGATTGGTAGATTTGAAGACAAACAAGCCTTTTGATAAAGGGCAATCATCGAGTTCATATGTTCAGTCAAAGCAGAGTTATGCCATGAAGGCTCCTGAAACCTTTGCACAAGATGTAGACCCCACAGCGGTCAAAACAACACCAACTCCTCCCATCAAAGAAGAATTCAAATTCATTACCACTAAGGTAATGCCAATTATTGCTTTAGCCAAAGAGTATGAAGGATATCCATTAGATCAGCTAATCAAGCCGGTCTATAATGATAAAAACTTCGTGGATACTTAGAATCCACTCAAAACAAGGAAATATTATAAAGCCATCCTTGTAGACACAGATTCTATTGAAGTCGAGCATTCTATGAATGAAAGGAATCCAGAATACATTGATTATTCTAGGTTCACTATCTAGAGGATATTAACCCCTTTCAACTAGTTTGCAGATCACCTACATACCCCAATTGCATTATCCATGCCTCATAGGCCGCAAACTTATAATTGGTATGTCTACAAGTCGGCATGGTTCAATTTCTTATATGTCAGACCAGTACACACCTGGTTTATTAAATATTGTCCGGCTATGGTAGAAGCCATTATTCCTAGGTGGTTCTATGAATGGTGGATATATTTTAGAGGAATCAAAGAAATCCTCCCCCTATAGTTCATTAATTGGTTCAACAATTTTTGTTCAAAAGAAGGGTGTGTAACCCTCCCAGAGCATATTCAGATATGCAAGTCCTTTATCAAGAAGTGAGTTTCTTACATTTTCTCTTGGAATTTCGATAAAGAAGAACAAGATCGTATCAAATATTTATCCAAAGAGATAAAGGTCAAAGGCTGGACTCCCAAGCCAGTAGCACCAAAAACTCCAGATAAAGGAAAAAAGACTTCATCCTCAACCAGTACTTCATAGAATAAGAAGGCACTCAAAGAAAAATTAATGAAGGCTTTACATGATATGGAAAGCCAGGAAACAAATAAAGAAGAAGTGTTACAACTTCTAGAAGAAGCTTCCTCCATGGGAAGTAGTAATAATAATGGTGATATGCTAAATCCTAAAGGAATAGCTATGACCTATATGGACCCTTATTAAGAATAGGGAAATGACCCTTCAAAAGGGTAGAGGTTCAAAGAACCGGAATTACTTTTTTGAAAGGGCATTCTACTGTTCCTAATTGGAATCTCTAGGACCAAAGCTTTCCCAAAAGCTAAAGGAAAAAGCCTTTAACAACCAGCTTTTTTTTTAAAAAAAAAA
>NW_025842914.1:0-1074 GCF_002878395.1 Capsicum annuum | reverse complement strand
GGAATAGTCCTTTTTATGTTGTCATTTAAGTGCTAAATTATATTATTTGTTCTCTTTTTATAGGTGTCCAAAATGAAGAAAGATATGAAGAAAATGATGAAGATATTGACCTTACTTGAGAAGATTTTTTGGTTGTGGATAAATGCTCTAATATCAATAGTTTTGTGTTGAATTTTTTGAAACTTATCGTGACTTGAACTTGCTACACTGTAAAAACTTAACTAATCATTTTGGACTTGATTACATTTTGCTTTTGGGTTTAAATTACTAGCTTGTTGCATAGTTTGAATTATGAGATTATTAATGAATGATTTTGTTTTTTGATGTGTATATATTGTGTTATAATTTATAAAGCGTTGCAACAGAATAACAAAAGCGTCGAAATAGATGCTATGATAACGGTTTAATGTCATTGGAATTGAGTCTATTGCAACGGTTAGTAACCGTTGTAATAGATGAAAATAGGCGTTCCAATAAGTAATGAAATAGTTGTAATAGGTAGTCAAAATGTGTTGCATCAGAACAATAACAGCATCATAATAGCTGCTATTGCAATGGTTAGTAACTATTGCAATATCATCTATTGCGACGGTTATAAACCGTCGCAATAGATGAAAATAGTCGTTCAAAAAATAACCATCACAATAGGTCTATCTATGGCGATGGTTTCCAGAAACCGTCCCCATAGCTCTACCTATGGCGATGGTTTAGACAACCGTTGCAGAAACCGTTGCAATAGACCGATCGCAACGCTTACCTATGGGATGCTTGCAGAACCGTTGCGATAGGTCTATGGCAACGTTTTTTTTGTCTATTACAACGGTATTACAACCGTCACCATAGATCTAATTTATGGTTGTGGATCATATTTTGAGATTCTATCCTTAATTTTTGAGATTCTATCATAATTTATGTTTGAAATGTTGTGACCTCGCCGGAAAGAATGTAGTAACGTTAAAAATTTCGATTAAAAAAGATTCTAAGTTCCAAAAGAACACAGATAATTGAGGTATAACTTCTACCAATGTAATTAACATATGATTTATTATTTTCGAAAGTTAGATGATCTATCTA
>NW_025842913.1:0-4231 GCF_002878395.1 Capsicum annuum | reverse complement strand
GAGGAGGCAACCCACTGGCCCAAACTCGATACATTTTTATCATTTGTTGCCTTAGTCTCAAAGTCTCTTGATTTAAACTCCCATTTTTCGACTCTTTGTCTAATCCCTGATGTCACTCTCTATATCCTTATTGGAAACAACTAACCCTCCTTTGGATTTGGTGTGATATTGAGGACCAACCAGAATGCCACAAATTAACCACCTTAAACTAACTCAATCAAAAAAATAACAAACGTGTTAGAGTTAAACACTTTTTTCAAAACCTCTTTTTTTGGTTTTTCCTTTTCTTCTTTTTTTTTCTTTTGAAAAGATCACCGAATCCGAGAAGGGCGCCTACGTATCTCACCCCTGAAAGGAGAGAATCAGGTGTGCGCAGTTCGTAAAGTTTTGGCACAACATCGCCGATCAAACTCTCTTTTCTTTTTCTGTTTTTTTTTTTCTTGAAACTTTAAGAAGAAAAGAAAATAATAAACTGTCAAAATAATTGACGATTTTTTTTTGAATTTTTTAGGTTTAAACTTTCTACACAAAATGAAACCTATGATTACCAAAGAAAAATCTTTTTGGATTTTTCGATTTTCAATTTCATACCAAAATGACACTTGAAGCTATTAAAGGAAAATCTTTTTGTGGTTTTCTTTTAGAGATGCATATGACACCTACTCTAATAAAGAGTGAAGAAAATCTTTTTGGATTTTTCAAATAAGATCCCCGAATCAATAATAGGCTGCCTACGTATCTCACTCCCGAGAAAGGAGAATCAGAGGTGCGTAGTTCGTCCAGATTAGACAATTAAAGTTTAAACAACCAACTGAACCTAACTGAGGAGACACGACCTAAGACAGACAATGCACAACGTCAAAAGAAATCTTTTGGAGTTTTTAATTAGATACTTCACATAAAAATGACACCAACAACTATGAAAGAAAAACATCTTTTTGGTACTTTCGTTATATGAAATGTACAAAACTTCTGCCATTTTTTTGTTGAATTTTCCTTTTATAAAAAACTCCTAAAAATGTTTTTTTGAAATTTTTGAATTATGAATGCATGCTAAAGGAGATAAAGGAAAAATCTTTTTTTTTTCTTTTTGAGTAAATGCATGAAAAAGGCAAGAAAAATCTTTTTTGAGTTTTTGAATTGTGAAAAATAAAAGCCATAAAGAACTCTAAAAATCTACGAAACTTTTTCGTTCCACTCTTTTTTTTTCTTTTTTTTTTTAACAAATTCTTACCTACACACTTTGCTTCTAACACATGCTTTTGCCTAAATCAGTTTGTCAAATTACCCCATTATCCTCAAGGATGCAACATTTAGCACATAGGGATGCTTTAGAGGTTAGTCTCCTACAACGGACCAAATGGGTCCCACTAGGTTTCAATATGATACAAATAAGCATGATCTAAAGGCTGACCTATGTTGGGGTTCACTAACAAGGCTGTTCGGGGGAGCGTACGGTCGATAGAGGCTATGCTAGCTTTCCACCCACTCCATACCAACCGACTGCTACCCCCCAAGATAAGGGTAACTTAACTATAGGTCGTGTACAGAAATTGTTGCAGAAAGAATTGATTCGGGTTATGCACATGATGCCAGATATAAAACAGTAACACATAAGAAAAAAATATAAACAAAGAGCACATAAGCACACCACAATGATAAAACAATACAAACAATCACACAAACACGTTTATACACCCATAATGTCAAACTAAGTCGATATAATTCCAAAAAATAAGCTCAAATTCTGAAAAGATTCTCCAGCAGAGTCGCCAGACTGTCACACCCCCTTTTTAACCAAAAAGAATTGATTTTAAGTTTTGAAAGGGTTTTATTATTAAAGTTACAAAAATAAAGATTTGTTTCAAAAAATGATTTATTTCACAACTAAATTCACAGTCACCACTTGCCATAATCTGGTGTGTCAAGACACCTTTGGAAAATCCTTTTCGAAATGATTTGACTCTTTAAAACTGGTCTGCGAATAGAGATTCCAGCTAAGGAATTCTGTTGACCGAGGAGAAGGTGTTAGGCACCCCTTAATCCCATGGTTTGACCACGGTCGTTTGATGGAGCGTATCGGCTAGTACGACATTATGAATGTATAAACCAACAAACAAATAAATACGAAACAAACAATCAAACAAACAAAATCAAAATTAGTGTCCAGTCCAATTTATTACAAACCCAAAATAAAAAGGCACTGAAAGGTAAACCTGTGCTAACCTACCCTAAGCTTAAACTACGCTCCACGCGGTGCCTCGGGCCTTGATCACGAGACTCCTTTGCGTACAACTTTATCGAAGCATTCCTCAGATAAACAATATGGATACCTCGGGGCATGCCCCAGCCAAATAAGTACAAATTGAGTCAGATGCAAAAAAACAAAACCATTCAACACATATTTCAAAAATTCAACCAAACCACAAATTCTAAACTTTGCCTACCCAACCTACATTTGCCTACCCATTCGACCTATCATGATACTATCAAGTTCGATAATATAGTGTCTATTTTAAATTAAACAATAATTCAACAAATTAAACTAACTGACATCCACCCTTTTTATAGTTTTCCATTCACACCCCACGATTAACAAATTTCAACTTAAAATCAACCAATCAAACTACGATAATTACAGAGAAACTCAAACACATCACCAAATTATATCATCAAACACTTTAAGATAATAAAAAAGTAGAGTTAAGAATTTGGACCTCAAAATAATTAATTTCTGTTGATAATAACGAGTTAACTAGGCACGAACTCGAAATCCCAAATAAAAACCTCAA
The DNA here is from genome assembly GCF_002878395.1 of Capsicum annuum. Lineage (NCBI taxonomy): Eukaryota > Viridiplantae > Streptophyta > Magnoliopsida > Solanales > Solanaceae > Capsicum > Capsicum annuum. The sequence continues at coordinate 1,439 of NW_025842913.1, read as the reverse complement.
CAGAAACCAAAAATCCAACTCGGTATCGAGAAATATAATTCGGACAGATTTAACACCGACAGAAAAACCCCAAAATCAACGATTTCCATCCTTCCATAAACTAACCCGCCGGAATCGGAGCTGATTGGCCGTTTACGCCACGCCAGAGCTCCGAAAGACCACTTAGCCCATGAACCAGGGGCTCTCTCCGGCTAGATCTCACCGAAAAAAGCCAGAAATAGAAAAGGGTAGGGATTTCATGGAGCTACGGGTGACGGCCTTTAATGGGTGACGTCGATTCCGGCGAAAAACTTGTTGGAGACAGTCAACTCCGTCCATTTTCCTCTTCTCCTTCGACCAGATCTCTTCGCCTCTCACTTGATCTCTTTCTATTCTCCTCTTTTCGTCACTCTCTTTCACGATTCTCCCTACTCCATTTTTTCCCGATCACCGTCGGCCCTCCCTCTCCACTGTGTACGTGTATGTGTATTTCTCTCTGTGTATGAATGATGTTTCAGTGAGAGTGTGTTGGTGAGAATGAGTGTGATTGGAAGTCTATTTCTCTGTGTGTATTCTCAAAGGAGAAGGAAAAATGGAGGTTGGCAATGTGTGTCTGTGCAGAATTGTGTGGGTGGTGTTGTGTATTATTTTTTTGTCAATGGTGAGGATGAGTGTTAGGTATGTGTGTAAGAAAGTGGATAGGATTAGGTGGGGGTAGGGTAAGGTAGGGTGTAAGGTAGGGAGATGTGAAAATGAGTAAAAATTAATTTTTGGGCTGACAAAATTACGTGTCTACACTTGCAGTTTATACATCAAACATCGAAGTGATGGCTGTGCGAGATCTACCTGATGAATTCGATGTGTTTACGCAGATTTTACCCCCAAATATTAACAGGTTGGGAGTGTGTGGCTCTCATTGTGAAAATAATGATGATTGCAATGGATTTATGTGTAAAACTTGCTCTACAGGCCGCTTAAGAGAAGGATGAGTTGCACTAGCTAGTATGTAGCGATCATTTTAGTACACTGAATTATCCTGTCATTTTAAGGTCTTATATGTTGGAAAAATTACTACAATATTAATATTGGAACTGAATTAGTAATAGTAAGAAAGTTGTCACAAACACTATGTCGTGGCAAGCCACTGGCTTGAAAGCGATTTCGGTCCGACTTCGGTGCAAATCCTTCTAGCCGATCGCTCTCCAAATTTCCACAGCTACTTCCAAACACGTGCACTCGTGGCTGTAAGTTTGGATTTGCACAAGACTATTGCCCAGAAATTTACAAGGAATAGAATACTAATAAGGAGAAAAGTAATTAAGAAAGAAAGCCAAGAAAAGGCAAATGATATTTCTTTCTGTGGATGTACTTTTTCATCAAGTGAAGAGCACAGTTATATAGGTGTGAATGTATGTTTTGGTGAAGAAATAAATAAGATGAGTTAATATCTCATTTAAGAC
>NW_025842912.1:0-2454 GCF_002878395.1 Capsicum annuum | reverse complement strand
TTTAAATGTAATAAAAAAAGGAAGAATATTTAAAAGAAGAAGGTGTTGACACCTAATTTTTGCCCTCCGCGGCTAAATTTAATCTTGAGTTTCTTTGAATTTTAATAAAATTAAAATATTTATTTCATCCGAATAAGAGTTTTGAAAAACATATTTGTACGTGATTTTTTCACTTTAAGTAGCAATTATATATTATCGTGTTCAATTATGCGATATTATACTATTTCATTACTTAAGTGTTTATTTTATGAAATATCAGATTTAATTTAAGATTATTGTGAAAATAAATATAATAATTGAAATCTTGATTTAAAAATGATCTATTTCAAAAATAGTTTATTTGGAGAAATGTTTACTTGATTTTATCAAATCAAAGAAGCTCGGGATTAAATTAGTTGCTAGATTCCTTTCAAATCTTGATTCAATTTGGTCAATTTATTAAATTACACTTAATCGAAGTCGATTTGGCTACAATTGCAACACAAGTGGCTGATTAATCTTTAATTAGGTCAAAATTTAAACACAATTGACTAAACTTCATTCAATAGGCTACTTATTACATAGCTTAAACCTAATCCTAATTGGGTTATGTCTTAAATAATCCCAAAATACTATCAATATGCTATTTAATATTTATGAATCCTTAATTCTCTACACAAAACCAACCCAGGCCCAATTCTCTCCAGCAACAAAACAATAACCAACCCAACCAATTGGCCAACACAAAAACCGCCCAGCCCACCTTTGCCATACCATGACCCGGTCCATTCCCATATATCTTTTTCCCCTTCAGTATAACAACAAAAGCTATTAGCAACATCGCGATAACAATAATAAAATTACGATGAACCTCTCAGCCCACTTCCAACTGGCTCTGACCTGACAGAACCCGTTGTTTCTCCTCTCCGTTACTTTGATCGTACTCCTCACGTGAATAACATGTGGTTTCATACCATAGGAAGTTGAGAATCCTCTAGAAGATGTATAGGTGTCACCTCAATGGATCAATTTCGCAAATCTCAGTAACAATAGTGCGATTTCATGTAAATTTAGTGGATTTTCATTGGTTGGGGGTACAAGTCATTTTGATAAAATCCTATTAGTCCACCCTTCCCTTTATCCAAAAAGAAAATCTAAAAATTAGAAGGTTCGGTTGATGAAACCCCCAAGCGTGAAGGGGGAACTCAAATTTCAAATCCCTTAATATCCTATTTCAAAAGACCCCTATTCATATTCTATATAATATGCCTTTGGTTCTTGTTTATGGGGGGTTGGAAAATCTTGAGTCCAAAAAGAGGGGAAAATTCTCAAAAAGACAGAAACACAAGGTTAAAAATTTAGGGTCTAGAAAAGAGGATTTTGGGTTCGAAAATTGGAGTTTGAGAAAAGAAAAGAGGAAGAAAATTTTGAAGGCAAAATTATTTATTTTTAGTGAAAATTTTCTCTTTTGTTCTTTTTCTGAAGCTAGTCGATTAATCGGAGGCCCTTAATTTGAAACGCGGATTTCCAGTGGTGGCTGTTTCCCGTAACTAGCTTGTTCCCCTATTTTGCTACCCCAATAGAGGTAAATATCCTCATTCCTCATTTAATTTTATCGGCATGTTTCTTCTTCATATATTTTCTCTGTAGCATGGTTATTTGTTTGCATGATAACATAAGGTCCATTGTCGAAGTTGTGTTGTTTGTTTGAATAATGAACATGAAGTTTGTTGTGGGGGCTGTGTAGTCTTGATTGAACGATGAAAGTGTAGTTTGTTTGAATGATGAAACTAATATTAGATAGCTGCGATGGCCAAAGGTCTCGTGCATAATAACGGATTATGTTATGGTCGGATGTTCATAATACTTGTTCTGCTATCAATTTCTTTCTTTTTGTTGTTTTTTCCTGTTAGAGTCCACAGCCTCACTATTGATATGGTTGGGTCACTATTTTATTTTAATAGTTGTTTTGGGTTAGATTTTGTCTATCGTTTCACTGGCAAAATTCATTTTTTTAATAAAGATTCAATGCATAATTTTCTTTTGAGTTATTGTAGGACCGATGTTTTGATTCTTGAAATTTGTGTTCAGTTTGCTTTCAAAGCCACTATAAGATCAATTTTGGTTAATCACTAATTCATTGTTTTTTCATACTTGAATATCGTGGGTTAATTTGCTAGTATAAAGCTAATTCTAGATTGATTCATTCTTGAAATCGAGATAGAAATGGATGATTCGCTAGATATTTGTTGGTAACTTTTGTACTCTCCTTTTCCTGCTCATCAAGTGTCCCTGTTGCTTTGGTGTCATCATTAGCTCTTTATTTTTTGATTTTATTTCTCAATAGAATAAAAAATGTGATCCATTTTCATCCTGATTTTAAAAGTTCTAGTTGTCGGAGCTTTGATGTGCTAATTTGACATGGATAGTGTAGTTTAGGATTTTTAGCTCCTATGTTGTTATGATGATTCATAA
>NW_025842911.1:0-2160 GCF_002878395.1 Capsicum annuum | reverse complement strand
GGGATGTTACATTATCCCCCCTTTGGGATCGTTCATCCCCGAATGAAGACACGGAATACAGTCACATACGATTTCAAGTATACTCAAATATAGAAAATATTACAAAAGACAAGAATTGTACCTTCCATATCACCATTGGTCGGATAAAAAAGGCTTGGGTATCTAACTCTCATGTCGTTTTCTGATTCCCAAGTTGCTTCTTCAACTATCTGATTTTGCCTCAACACCTTAACTGAAGCTATCTATTTGCTTCTCAATTTTCTAACTTGTCGGACTATGATTACTACAGGATCTTCTTCATAAGACAACGAGTCTGACACCATGATTTCTTCAACAGGCAAAACAACGAAATGGTCTCCTATGCACTTCTTCAACATGGATATGTGGAATACCGGATGAACATAACCCAAACTTGTAGGCAATTCTAATTCATATGCAACTCCATCTATTCTTATCACAATCGAATATGGTCCTATATAGCGAGGACTTAGCTTACCTTTCTTCCTGAATCGCATAACTCCCTTTATGGGAGAAACTTTAAGAAATACCCAATCTTTAACTTCAAACTCTAATTCTCTTCTTCTAACATCAGTGTAGGATTTCTAACGACTCTCTGTTGTCTTAAGTCATTCTCTGATGATTTTCACATCCTCCATTGCCTGATGAACAAGATCAGGCCCAAACATCTGCATCTCACCTACCTCATACCACCCTATCGAAGACCTATATCTCCTACCATACAACACCTCAAATGGTGCTATCTTAATACTGGAATGGAAACTATTATTGTAAGCAAACTCTATCAATGGAAAGTGATCTACCCAACTACTGTTAAAGTCAATCATACAGGCCCTCAACATATCCTCAAGGGTCTGGATGGTGCGTTCAGCTTGCCCATCAGTCTGAGGGTTGAATGCTATACTTAGGTTCACTTGGGTACCTAAGCCTTTCTGAAATGATCTCCAAAACTAAAAGAAAAACTACGTATCTCGGTTGGATATAATAGATACAGGTGCTCCATGCAGACAAACTATTTCCTCAATGTACAACTTCTCATAGTCATCTCCCAAATAATTAGTCCTCACAAGCAAAAAGTGAGCTGACTTTGTCAACCGGTCTACAATCACCCAAATGGAGTCATACTGGTTTTGGGACTTCGGAAGTCCTGTAATGAAGTCCATGTTTATCATCTACCACTTCCATCAAGGCAAAGCTATCTCTTGGGAAGTACCTCCTGGCCTCAAATGATCTACTTTCACTTGTTGACAGTTCAAACACTTGGAAAAAAATTAGCTACATCGCGTTTCATATTATTCCACCAATACAAAGTTTTCAGATAATGGTACATTTTAGTAGAGCCTGGGTGCACAACATACCTTGAGGTGTGAGCTTCATCAAGGATCCTTTTCCGCAGTCCATCAATATTCGGGACGTACAACCTACCTGGATATCTCAAAATACCATCACCACCAATTTCAAATGACATTACCTTTTATTGACCCACATCTTTTTTGATTTGCATCAAGATGGGATCTTCAACTTGTTTTTCTTTAACTTCAGCACATAGGGATTAATTAGCTATCTCATGAACAATCACCCCTCCATCTTTGAAATTCAAGAGTCGAACTCCCAGATTTGCAAGGCAACGAATATCCTTCACTATCTCTTTCTTCCCTTCTTTAACATGAGAAAGGCTTCCTATAGACAACCTACTGATAGCATCGACGGCAATATTTGCCTTGCCCGGATGGTAATGCAGGCTCATATCACAGTCCTTCAAAAGCTTTATCCAATGCCTCTGCCTGGGTTCAATTCTTTCTGCGAGAAAACATACTGCAAACTTTTGTAGTTAGTAAAAATATCAACATGCACTCCATAGAGATAGTGCCTCTAGATTCTAAGTACAAACACCATGGCTGCTAACTCCAAGTCATGAGTGGGGTAACTGTGCTCATGCATCTTTAACTGCCTAGATATATAAGCTATTGCCTTACCACGTTGCATTAATACACAACCAAGTCTCATACGGGACGCATCACAGTAGACTACAAAACTATCCACGCCTGTAGGAAGAGTCAGAACAGGAGTAGTAGTCAGGTTGTCTTTTAATTTATCAAAACTATTTTCACACAGATCAGACCACACAAACTTTGCCTTTTT
>NW_025842910.1:0-1040 GCF_002878395.1 Capsicum annuum | reverse complement strand
TTTCTAATTCGGTTTCTATAACTAATTTCATTATTTAGATTTTCTTGATTTTCTCTAGTTTGTCTAATATATTCTAACATGTTTTTAGTCTGAATAATATTCTTCTGGGTAAATTTCTTCGTATAACTGTTCTAGATAATTGGTAGTTTCATTCTCATAGTTTATTATTTCTTCTAATATTATTTTCTTAATATCCATAATTTCTATGTTTTTACCTTCTGCCTCTGTATTTATAGAAAGAAAGGTAATCAAAAAACTTTACACGTTTTCTAATAAACTTAAGTATATATAATATTAAAACCTTAAGATAATCTAAATGATCTATTTTTTTTTAAAATTGGTTTTATAATATTTTGTAGTTGTTTGTTCTAGCCTTAGTAGTTTTTGCATATTTTTATTAAGAAATTTTATATCTTTATTTCTCATGTATTTATCTATATTTATTTTTATCTGTTTTTCTAGTAACTGCATATTTTCTAAAAATTTTATGTAACTTATCATCGTAAATATTTGTAAGAGTAGTTAGGTAGATATGGTATATAGCTAGACTGTGTAATAGATACAGAAAAGACAATACAATTATGGATAGGATATATGACAAAACAATTATTAGATAATAATATAAATATAACAGATGCACCGGAATATATAGAAAAAACACTAATAGGATCAGTAAAACTATGGTTTGCAAATCTAACCGAAAATAGCAAAAAAGTATTAAGAACTAATAAACCTATAGAAGGAACATCATCAACAACAACTAAACTAACACGTATAGAATTATTAAAAAAATATGAAACAGCTATAAAAGATGAATTTGGAAGTACGACAACAATTGAAGAAGAACAAAATGAAGAAAAAGATACAAATAGAAATTTAATGTTAAAATTAGCAATATGCAATATGTGCTATATAGATGAATATACTTGCGCATTTAAAGAATATTATTACAAAGGAGCATATAGTATAGAAGAAAGTAAAGAAATAAGAAAGTTATATTTTAATAAATTACCCGATCCATTTAGTTCGAAAATAATAAA
>NW_025842909.1:0-2531 GCF_002878395.1 Capsicum annuum | reverse complement strand
TTCTATATAACGTCTACGCAAACACAAGCCAATTTATAAAATTATACCATATGGTACTTTATATTTACATTTATGACGTGGGAATTAAATGTCATATAACTAACATTTGTGTGCACTAGTTAACAATTCCAAAACTATATCCAACAAGAAAAATAATCTTAAAATATTCTTTTCGATTCAATTAATTTTCTTACTTTCTCTTTTAGTTCATTTAAAAGAAAAATCTCCTTTTTTATAACTCTTTAATTTCAATTTTTTATCTGAATCATGACATGTTACAGAGGCGGGATCAGGATTTCCACGAAGGGGATTCAAAATTTGAAGAAAAATTAATCGAATGAGTTTTGACATCTATTATATATACATAAAATATACTTTTAGTAGTACATAAATAGTAAAATTTTTCGCTTAAGGGGATTCGGTGAACCCCCACTACAAAGGCTGGCTCCGCCTCAATTAAGCCACAAGATTAAAGAATATTGTGACATTCTACGTATTATTTTTTAAAATTTTATATCAGTCAAAACTCGACAAATAAATGAAATGGAGGGAATAAGGTATATATACACCTTTCAATCTCTTTGTTTTATTTATTTATTTATTATTTTTTTTAAAGTGATGAAAGCAATACTATTTGGTCCCATGATGTGATGAATTATAAGAGCCATAAAAGCAACAAGTACGTGTAATGGACCCAACTTTCCAACTCAACTGATTATGACATCAATAATGGACTTCATTCTAAGTCACACATAATGTATAATGTCGGATTCAGCTGAACTCAATATTTTTTATCTGAATCATAATATATGTTGCCAAAAAATTATTAAAATTTCTATTTTATTTATAATAATAGTGTTTGGATCGGCTTTGGCGTAGGTGTGGAGTTAGATGTTGTTAGGGGGCGTTAGAAATTACATCATGTATTCTTTTTATTTTTTCAAGTGTTTACTTTTTTTTCTATATTTTGAACCACGTTACTGAACTTGACTATTCTATAGGTACCTTCTATCTTCTACAACATAATTATCCAATAACGTAATTAAAACTTTTTTGACAAATAACAAATTCTGAACCTACTCATCGAATTTAAATCTTGAATTTAATTTTTAATTTATTGCTAATTATTTAAAAATTAATATGGTTGGAATGTATACATCATTCATGCTCTATTGTTTTCTGAATTATAATATATCAAGATCTGTAGCCAGAAGTATATGTAATGGACCCAATCTTCCTACTCAACTGATTTTGACATCAAATAACAAATTTCAACAATTTATTTTAGAACATTACCGTCCATAAATATAGAGTAATAATATAAATTTAATATAATATATAATTAAATAGTTTAACAGATGATAACTCATAAATATTTCTTTTCTATTTCTATATAATAGAAGAGGTGGTTTCGACCACCTATTCATTTACTATATTACCCCAAATCATTTACTATATAACATCTTAATTGCTCCGTAATTTATTATATTATTCCTAATTAATTATTACAAGTCATTTATACATTACAATTAATAATATTTTTATTATATTACCCTTAATTAATTATTATAATTCATTATATATTAGAATTAATAATATTTAATTACAAAAATAGATATTTATAACGTTTGTTTCAGCTACTTTAACCGTATATTACACCTTAATTGCTCCGTGATTTACTATATTATCCCTAATTAATTATTACAAGTCATTTATATATTAGAATTAATAATATTTTTTATTATATTATCCCTAATTAATTATTATAAGTTATTTTTCTATTATATAAAAGAGGTGGTTTCGACTACCTCTTCGTGGATTTACTTTTTTACCCCCATTATTTACTATATGACACCCTAATTGTTCTGTGATTTATTATACTATTCCTAATTGATTATTACAAGTCATTTATATATTAGAATTAATAATATTTTATTATTATATTACCCTAATTAATTATTATAAATCATTTATAGAAAATTAATAATATTTAAATAAAAAATAGATATTTATAACGTTTGTTTCAGCTGCTTTAACCGTGATTTTATTATATCATCCCTAATTAATTATTATAAGTCATTTATGTATTAAAAAATTAATAATATTTTATTCAAAAATAAATTACTATATTACCCCCTATCATTTACTATATTACCCCTAATTGCTCTATGATTTACTATACTATCCCTAATTAATTATTATAAGTCTTTATATATTAGAATTAATAATATTTTTAATTATATTATCCCTAATTAATTATTATCAATCATTTATATATTAGAATTAATAATATTTAATTAAAAAAATAGATATTTATGACATTTGTTTCAGCTGCTTTAACCGTGATTTTACTATATCATCCCAAACGATCATTATAAGTCATTTATGTATTAAAAAATTAATAATATTTAATTAAAAAAATAGATGACATGTCTTCCTGCATTGGTTTCGACCAGTGCTTCGTCATTTACTATATTATTCCTAATTGCTCCGTGATTTACTATATTACCCCTAATTAATTATTATAAGTC
>NW_025842908.1:0-2461 GCF_002878395.1 Capsicum annuum | reverse complement strand
ATATATATTCTTGACTATCTATTGATGATTCTAAATTTGATGTTTCTTCTTTTTGTGTATTTATTGAACTTTTACTAACTCCATCAATTATGTTATACTGTAGTCTTTCTATCCTTATTTTTAATTCTTTACGCTTTTCAGATATTATTTGTTTTAATTCTTTATATTTTTGTAATTTTTGTACATTATTCATTAATATTTTGGTCAATATCTAAATCTAATAAATTTCTCAAATAACTCCAAATATATACTACTTCTGTAACTTTAATCAACATAGACTCTGATACCAATTGTAGGGGGTGTGGATAACTTTAATAGATCTATTGTAGACGAGAACACATACATGAATACACAAACCATAATCACAATCATCACAACTCTAAATACTGAAACTCAGTTACCGCTTTGCTGTCATCTGAACTCATTACTAACGCTGAGATACTGAATAATCTGATACTAATAACTGAGTACTGAAGTTGAGATCAGTCTTATCTAGTGAGTGATCTCAAAATTTGAGAATACTGGAACTGGTTAACTGAATATACTTACATCAATGACTAAATTCTGAACCCACTACTCTTGACTGACTCAATTGGAGATCAGCCTTTCTAATGAATAATTTCGAAATCTATTATTAATGATAAGAAAATGATCATGTCCAAACCTAACCACAAGAATACTCAATCGAATCTGAGATCGAGATCAAGCCTTTCTATCGGGTGATCTCTGGATCTGATAATGAGATTACTCAACTGATTCTGAAACTGAGATCAAGCCTATCTATTGTGTGGTCTTTGGATATGATACTGAATAACTGTCTATGAGGCCCAACCTATCTGACGGGTGGTCCATGAATTAATGGAACTATCTAAGTTCCTCACTGAGATAGATGACTGTATCTGACAGTCCTGATTTCTGAAGATTGATACTAAAACTGCAACTGTGGGAAGTAGTCACTTAATCGACATGCCCCAAATCTCAACTGGTGAGGTCCAACCTATAACCCCAGCTGGAAGTGTGTCAATACCGTGCCATGGGTAAAGACCTCTCTGGTCAAGCCTCTCTAGTGGTTGACTCTCACAGAAAGTCAGCCTAAGATAATATAATAGTCAAACCTCTCTCTATGGGTGACATCCTCTATTGATGATGACTCATGTATCTTGCGTTGGCTATGCAGTTCTAGAGGTCAAAGATTGCTCCTAACGACTCAGACTCTCTCTCTAACGGGAAGTCACCATCCCTTCCCTCACTTGATGCTAGCTCTTACTCCCAATTGAAAGACTCTAAACTGAATTCTCAACTAAACACAAACTAAACTAAATTTGATACTATTCATGTTTCTCAAATGATCTGACTGAGTTAAGCTGAATTCACTTAGTTTCGTATCTGACGGAATACTACTGAATCACAGTATCTAACTGATGATACAGAGTTTTAATAGAGTACTCGTTTACTATAGGGATTAGAACTGAACAATTGACTGCTACTAGATCTAAGCTATGACAAAACTGAGGCTAGATTACTAGCGATACAGAGATCATGGAGATTACTGAGATTTCTCAAGTCCTGTATCTATCTGAGGATACAGAGTTCTATAATTCACTGACTCGACTGGAATTATCATGAAAACTGACACGGGATCCAAACAGCAGCTAAATTGTCGGGTATAAATACCCCTAGGACTCAATAACATAAAAGTAAAACATAACCATTCTTGAATAATCAAGACCATGGACAATCATTCACTATCACAATCACTAAGGCATCACTTCAAGCATTTAGTAATCCTAAACATGTAATAACATAGGGGGACATGCTATTGGATCATACTCCATTCAATAAGGCCTTGCATCAAGCACTTCACACATATTTAAGTCTTGGCATGTACCGAAGAACACATAATTGGGGAACTTAATGCTATCATGTTACAATTCATTTATCAAACACTTAGCATGTATTAAAGTCTTAGCATGTATCAAAGAGCACATAATTGGGTAATTTCATACTGTCATGTCTCAACTCGTTCGCTAAGGCTTTTCAACAAACACTAGGCATGCATGGACTTGCACACAATTGGGGGTTTCCTTATCAACATGCTATAATGGCAATAATTTCTTCACATAAGCATTTTATCAAACATATGGGGAGCATTCTTTGCTTATTCAACTATTTCTACACTTAATTGACATGAACACATCATCTAACAAGCAACTTGAAGACGATTTATCATGAACATCACATGAGTATCACATACTAAGGTCAAAGCTTGGTCACCTTGTAAACAACATGAATCACAACTCAATCATAGCAGAAACATCAATTTCAACTCATATGAATCATTAAGACCCATAAACACAAGATTTTTAAATTTTAGAAAAAAGGTTCTTGAGCTTCTTGGATAAAAGGGACTCAAAAATCAACATCTACATACCTTGGGAAAACTCTTTTCTTGAAAGCCCTT
>NW_025842907.1:0-1932 GCF_002878395.1 Capsicum annuum | reverse complement strand
CCAAGTTTGGGGAATTGGCTAAGATGAGCCAAGAAAGGTGTATGTAATGTGTTCTAATTATGTGCCTAAGAAACAAGAGACACACTCGATGATAAAGTTATCTAGCCTAACCCACATAATGTGAAGAGAAATGAGGCGAATGAGGGGGCTACAAAGCGCTTAAAGTTAGAAAGACTCTTGAAAAGGCCAAAGAATTGAAGAAAGAAAATGGTGGCTTTGAATTATTTTGTAAATTCTAATCATAAAGGTTGAATAATTAGGATAATAATGTGGAGAGTTTTAAATTTTGGGGGTAGTAAGGATTGAGCATTTGCATTGAAGGAGGTGTTTTAGTCACTTGATCCATATATATTTCCTCCTGCACTTTAAAACTTGATCTTGACCTGCAAGACCTTGGTGATTCCAAACTAAGTAAGTCTACATTAGTGGCGAAAAACCCAAAGGGCAAGCTTATGGTTCTACTCATTGTACTTGAATTTCTTTGCGAGAGTGAGTGTGAATTCTTTCATCATTTGAGCCCCTTTAGAAATTTAAATGCTTTGTGTGTGTGGAGCTAACTCTTGTATGTGAGTGACATTAATACTTTTGGGTAGAGAGTGAAGTCATACTATCAACTTGGGTAAATGGGTGAGATAAGTAGCATTGTAAAGATTGAGACAATCTTTGAAGATTTTGAGTCTCCTCTTAAGATAATTTGTGGATTTGGAAGGTTCATTTGATACAAAATTAGATCTTTGCGTTTTAAATATGAGTTTGTTGAAAAAATTTTGTTTACTTGTTGCCATGACGTGTTTGAAAAGTCTTTGCGGAGATTTGTTAGCTTGTTCCTTTAGTATAGCTTTCTTTTGGTGGATTTGAGTTGAATACCATGTCTCATTGAACTATTCTTGGTTTCTTAAGGACAAGCAATAGTTTAAGTTTGGGGGGTTGATAAGTCGTCGATTTGATGACTTTCTAGTAGCTTTTAGGCCTAAATTATCATGCTTTTCTGTTGATTTGATGGTAATCTCTTAATTCATGCTCATTTATGTAGGTAAAAGTTAAAAAGGGAAGATGAGCAAGTCATTCAAGTCAACAATAGGCTAAATGTGAAGGAAAAGAGCCATATGCTTTGCATCCACTTTGGATCTGCTTTGCATCTGCTTAGGAGATACTTTCCATCTTCTTTCTATCTGCTCTCCATCTACTTTGGATCCGCTCAAGTAGATCAAGAGCAAGGTGGTAATTTTATAATTTTGTCAAATGTGCAAGTGTGGCTTATTTAAGGATGACCTTCTGACAAGCTTTCCAAAAGTGAGAGATAAACTAGGTACCTCTATCTAAAATAATGGATAACGAAACTATGTGTAACCTAACCAACTCTCTGATATAGAGTTTGGCATAGTCCTTAGCTGAATAAGAAGTATTAACTGGGAAGAAATGAGCAGATTTGGCCATCCTATCTATGATAACCCAAATCGAATCATGCTGATGACGAGTACGAGGAAAACCCGTCATAAAGTCCATGTTCACTTCTTCCCATTTCCATGTGGGAATACAGAACTCCTGCATGGACCCAATAGGATTCTGGTGCTTAATCTTAACCTGCTGACACGTATAACACTTAGCTATAAACTCTGTGATATCCCTCTTCATCCCACTCCACCAATAGATCTCCTATAAATTGCGGTACATATTAGTGGCCCCTATATGAATAGAGTATCGCGCACTGTATGCTTCTGCAAGAATTTGTTGCCTCAAGTCATCTACACTAACACACATAGCTGACTCTAGTAACGCAACACCCCATCTCCTCTTTGGGAGAAAACCTCTACTTTCTAATCTCTGACTGACCCTTCCAACTTAACTAGACTGGGATCTCTGTCCTTATTTTCCTTCACTTAGGAAACCAGAGATGATTTTAAACTATTCTATACACACATACTATGTTTT
>NW_025842906.1:0-2234 GCF_002878395.1 Capsicum annuum | reverse complement strand
AATCCATTTACTGTGTAATGAAATATTGTATGAGCTTCAACTGGACCGAAAGAAATATCTCTCAAGAGCTTATCGTATGCGGTTGCATTTGGTGACTGGTGTACCTAAAAATACTATACATATATATATGTTAGTTGAGGAGTGTTTAAATATTTAAAATTTATAAAAATATTAATACACTTACGAACCTCATTTTTAAATCATGTTGCAAAAGATGCATATACTTGATTTTCGTGGAATTGAGTCATAAATGAATTGAAGATCCAACATGCAAAACACAATTAGTTTATTTTAGGAAATGAGTAAACAAATAAGATATGTTAAAATTTTAATATCCTTACTTCAAAAAGGGCTCAACTTCCGGGCAATTCAGCAAGACATACAAAGTTGCTGATTTGCGCTCCGTGGGAGTGAGCCGGCGACGTATGATATTTTTAGCCTTACAACCAGATTGATTGAAAATTTATATCGATTTCAAATGAGGATCAGTTACATTGTCCTGATGACGATTCGGTCGGTTTCTTGAACAAGTAACTTCATCATAAAAGTAGTATGAACAAAATTGAGAAGTTTCTCTTACAAGATATGCCTCATCTATAGAGCTTTCCACCCTATGTTTGTTTTTGGGACCCCTTTTCAATTTTTCAATTGCCCTGCACAATCTTAAGGTTAGATATTTACTATATTAAAAAAATATATGTATGAATTTAAATATGTTTCAATTGCTTACCGTTCGAATGGATACATCCACCTAGTTTGAACTGGACAGCCTAGTCGAGCTTCGTGCACAAGGTGAATGGAAAGATGTTCCATCACATCAAATAACGCTGGCGGAAAAATCTTCTCTAGCTTGTTGGTGATAACAACAATGTTACTTTTCATTCGCGCTAGATTTTTTTTCTTTTAATGTGGTGGCACATAAGTCTTTGAAGAATAAACTGATCTCTGCTATTGATTTTCATATGTTTTCAAGTAAACCAATAAAAGCAATTGGAAGTAATTGTTCCATGAAAACATGACAATCCTGACTTTTCATTCCATGCAAGATTCTTTGTGCTATATCAACCCTCTTTCCCAAATTTGAGGCATATCCATCGGGCATCTTCAAACTTTGGACCCACTCACATATTTGACGCTTTTGGTTCAACTTGAATGTAAAAATAGCCTTGGGCTTAAGAACATTGCCATTGGGCTCCTCCTGTAAGTGTAATTCTCTGCGTTTGCAATATTCTACTAAGTCAAGTTTAGCCTTAGGGTTATCCTTTGTTTTGCCGGCGACATCCATAACTGTGTTGAACAAGTTGTCAAAATAGTTCTTCTCAGTATGCATGACATCAATATTATTTCAAAGTAAATTATCTGGCCAATATTCTAGCTCCCAAAATATACTTTACTTAGTCCAGTTATACAAAACGTCATATCCATCAAGCCTGTATAATGGTTCCTCACTGGCTTTAGGCAAATCCTGAATCCCAGATGTCGTGACCAGAAAGCCTTGGAGGTGGACCATCATGTTCCCTTCTATTCTTTCTGAATGAATTCTTGAGTCTCCCAAATTCATGATCAGGTGGCAAGAAACAACAATGACAATTAAACCATAAATTTTTCCTGTCATGTCTCAATGTGAAAGATTTTGTTTTTTCCATGCAGTATGGACAAGCTAGCTTTCCAGCTGTCATCTACCCAGACAACATTCCATAAGCAAGAAAATCATTAACAATCCACATTAGATATGCACGTAGATTGAAATTCCATTTAAGTGAGATATCCTAAGTTTCAACCCCCTCATGCCATAAAATTTGAAGTTCATCGATCAAAGGTTGCAAGTAGACATCTATTCTGTTTTTTGTATTACGCGGGCCAGGAACAACATAATTCAAAAATATATAGGGACTAGTCATTAATATTTTAGGAGTATGATTATACGGGGTAATAAATACAGGTCAACATGAATATAGCACAGCACCAATTGAAAAATGAGAGAAGCCATATGTACATAATCCTAAACGAATATTTCGTGGCTCAGCTGCAAAATCTAGATAAGTTGCATCAAAATGCTTCCAAGCCTCTCCATCAGATGGATGACACATAACATCAGTGGGCCTTCTATTTTCACTTTGCCATCTCATATGAGGAGCTGAGTTGTTTGAAGCATACAACCTCTTCAGCCTTGGTATTAGAGGTAAGTAATGCATCGCCTTAATAGCAATTTCATTTCCACTAGAACCACACTT
>NW_025842905.1:0-2098 GCF_002878395.1 Capsicum annuum | reverse complement strand
TAGCACATTGGCATTCATTTACATTCCTATGGTCTAAGGTTACCCTCGTCTAATTTTCACCACCCCTAACTTAGGATTTTGGCCTCAAGTTACATTTCCAAGTTCAAGGAGGTTCAGGTTCAAAAGAGGGATAACATTTTAATGGGATAATTCTTGTAATACGATTGCCAAAGAAAGGTTTGAAATTTCAAAATGGGTGACTAGAGAGACAATATATGCACGGGTAGGCTATTTAGGTTATAGTGAACTCTTATGTTCACAAAAATGGCCTAAGGTCATTTCACCAACCATGCAATGATTACAATTAGCCTTGAAAGACTAACCAAGCAAGTTCTAGGTGATACAAGCAAGCATGAGAGTAAAACAATTTCACTCACCGCACATATCATATGCAAACTTCTCAAGGAGTCTCAATTGCACTTCCAATTAGAGACCAAGGAGGTATTCACCTTATATTACAAGCTACCTATTTTGGATTCACCAAAAGAGGGAAAGCATTGTCTTAAAGTTACTCATTTCCATGCCCTCAAATTTTTCAAAATATTTTCGAATGGGGGGAAGGGGGGGTATATTTTGTATTCATACCACACAAGAATTTCTATTGCTAGCATCAACACCAAGATTCCATCTCAGATCATAGCTATCATGGTGGCAAACCATATGGTTACTCAGACTTCACCAAAGGTAAGAGGTGATCCCAAATCCACAATGCCACAGGTACTCAGACTTCCCCTGCATCCATGGCTCAAAACTCTATCAAGACGAGCTTTCCTTAAGAATGTCATCACTCAATCAATAATAGGGAGAGGTTTGTCCACCATCATTATTAAAGAAGAGAGAAAACTACAAATAAAAACATTCAATTTCATTTAATTTCCATGCTTCATGCAAACTAAGTTAAAGTATTGCAAGACAATATGTACTCACACAAGGGTAGGGCCACACACCCCTAATAAAAAAATTATAGTGACCTCACTACATAACATAAAAGAATAAGAAGGGTTAAAGGGTTCCCTAAAACTGTATTGATAAACATGTGAAAGGTTAGACACAGAGGCGCGATCATGACCTGAATGGTGCGATCAAGGTAACGGAGGCTATCTGGTCCTCTATTTTACCCTAATATTTTCTTACAACCTATCCAAAGCACCTACAAAGCATGAAAATTATGTGAATTATTCCAAAACACACGAAGATACAAATATGAAAATTATGGGTTGCCTTCCTTCAAGCGCTTGATTTAATATCACGGCACGACACCTCTTTAACGAATATTTATATCTCCACTTAGAGGATTTAAATATTATGCCTAATTTTCAATCAATGCATCTTTGAGGTGCATTGGGAAAATGAAACGGCATAAATAAATATGTTCTATCATTCCACTTCAAAGACTTGAACTTTTTAACTAATTTTGCATCAAGTTTTAGTGTAGGCTCATTGGGTAATAGTGGGAATAGGCCAGTAGTTGAACATCAAAAATTAAGATCATTTTCCTTCAAGTGTGGGTTTCCTTTTGCCCTTTAGGAGTGACGAACTCCAAAATATAGGGATTTTTTTTCTCTCTCCATAATTCATCATTCACTTAGGTGGTTTGATTTCTATCACATCCACCAAGTATTATGTTGAAAATTAGTTTGAGTGAGGTTTTTTCCTTAAGTCCAGAGTCTCATCCCTATTGTCATCCTCACCTTGAAATGGACTACAGTCTTCATAAGAAATTTGCTTGGATTCTTGTTTTAAATCTAGCACCATTTCCTTTGTTCTGGCATCTTCAACCATATTGAGCTCGGTTGGTTGGGAAATCACCGAAGATTCTTTAATGTCAAAGCTCATTTATATGCATGGGCATGGTCTTATTATATGCATGAGTGACCTCTATTTCCATGTCTTCAACTTTCTTGATTTCCTCAATGCATACCCCTACGGCTTGATGCATATGATGTAAGTTATCCCCCTTTGATTCTACCCGATCCAAGATAAGTTGGAGTGTTGCTTTAACACCACTATTTTCGGTGTTTTGTTCTTGGATTGAGTCTAACTCTTCATTTAATTTATGTATGAGATGCACATTATCCTCTGTTGATTCCACCCGATC
>NW_025842904.1:0-3227 GCF_002878395.1 Capsicum annuum | reverse complement strand
GGAACGTATTCATGGCTGAAAAGAACAAAACCATGAGAACCATAAATGTTAAAAGGCTTGTTGTGTGACATGTATTGTCTAGGTGGACATTAAAGCTCAATGGTTCAAAGATATCAAATCTACCGATCGACCGAGTGCATCCGATGCATGTTTATGACGGAAAGTTCAAAGGAAAACCCACTTAACCAGATGCAGTCAGTATTTGCTTGATGATCACATACTTATCCATAAAAATTTTACGAAAAATAGCCATTTCCCACTCATGTGGGGGATTGTTGGGTTCATAGTAAATGAGAAGTGTGAATGGAAAATGGAGAAAAACCAAGTGGAAGAAAAAAATTGAGATCACACCAATATGGAAAGTGTACTAAAAATAGGAAAGCTTACTAAATTCTCCCACATTAGTGGGAGAAAGAAGCTTTAAAGTGTTTATATTGTGAAACACACTCCCACACGGATAAGTGAGGCAAGGAATAAGAGATGCCTTACGTCGTCGTCGTTGCTTGCTCGCTCGGCTTAGCTTCAGATTTGGATTTGGATTTGGATTTGTCAAATGATCGATCGATGAGATCTATCATTTTGGACAAACTTTATTTGAATTTCGAAGAATGCCAAGGAAAAACGTAGTAAAATTTTTCTGCAGTGTTTCGGACCTCCATTTATATATACATGCAGTAATATTTGCACTATTTCAAGTGAACTGATGCATTGTTTTTGAACTGGTGCTGCAGAAATGATACATTGTTCTGAACTGAGGCTACAGAAGGTTGCAATGGTTTGAAATGATGCTTCATAAGGATGTAATCCTTCAATGAAGTGACACACTGTTTCATAAAATGAGATGACTGTTCAGGAAAAGATGCAATCTTTGATGAACAGACATAAACTTACAGCAAAGGTGTAACCTTTGGAGTGAACCATTGCCTCTTTCCGAAAAAGGCATGTTATGGCTATAAAAACCTTCTTTCTTCCACAGGTTTTGGTACAAAAATTTCAGAATAAAAAATTACTTCTTGTCTTCCAAATTACTCTGTGTGATCAATTAAAACATTCTATGCGTTCGAAGATATTCCAACCGTTTGAGGTACCGCTACAGTTGGTCTGTTTAGCCATTTTATCTTGGGAGGAAAAATTCCATAACCTCGGGTACAGTGAGGGGAATTATTTCCTTAAGGAAACTCCGTGAATTCAGACGACTTGGCTATTTTTTGTTTCATCTTAATTTCTGAAAGAATAAAATACACCTCTTGGAAAGGTCATTTTGATCTTGTGTTGAGGTTTTATTTGATATACTTCATTGTGTTCTTGTTTATACTTGAAATCTAGTTGAAGTTATTGTTATGCATATACTGATTCTGTGTACCCAAAGTACAAATGAAAATAATAGTACATGCACTTCCACTTGACACTGTAACCTCCTTTAGTCCCATCAACAAGCTCTCACCTTCCACATATGCAAAAGATAAGTTCAAATTACCAGCATATCGCCTTTCAACACTTCTATTTATAACAACCCCATCAATCTTAGACCTTATACCATTCAATAACCTCTCCTGCAAAGCTTTAATCCTCTGGTCATCATATTTTATTTCCTTCATTGCAAGTTCACAAGCTGCCCCAAACCCTAGCACTAACGGAGTAGGTACCGTCCCACTCCTAATCCTTCTCTCTCATCCACCCCTATTCATCTGAGACTCAACCCTAATCCTTGGCCTACGCATAATATACAGAGCACCAACGCCTTTCGGCCCATAAATTTTATGCCCACTTAACGACATTAAACTTATGTTCATCTTCTTCACATCAATTAGAATCTTCCTCAACACTTGGTGCTTTGTATATTAGGCGTAGGCCTATGGAAAAAATGGAGTTAAATGAAAATTGCGTTAGTTGTTAGCCGGATAAAATGGATGCCTATGAAAGAAAAGACACACATAAAAAAGAAAAGAAAAATTAAATAAAAAATATAAATATTTTACACTGAGTTGGCATGCCACGTGGTGTCCACCTCACGCACTTGTTAGCCTACATGGAAAACAGTTAAAAAGAGGGGTATATTTGCATACTTTGGTAATGGCAGGGGCATAGTTAACCCCATAGTTTAACTAGGGGCAAACATAGCCAATTATGAAAGTAAAGGGGTATTTTTGACCCTTTTCCCATATATATATATATAAATATATGGGTTTTGCTAACATACTACATGAAGGAAGTAAGTTAGCAATGACCCCATTTTTCATTTTCCTAAATGCCTTTAGTTTAAAATATTCACTTTATTGATGAGTGTGGGTTTTTTGTCTTTTTCACCTTAATTTCCCAATTTTCCTCCAAAACCTATTTTCTTCAATCCCCCCACCCCTCACCCATCTTCTTCAATTACCCCCCTTCCCCATAAAACCTTTCAATTAAAAAATTATACGGAATCTTACTATATTTCTGGAAGAGACTATTTCTATGACTTAAATCCATGACTTTCTAGTCACGACAACAATACTTTACCAGTTATTTCTAGTCTAAATTTTATGTTAATTAATAATTTTTTATGTGATGTATAAGACACAACACAACATATAATTTGAGACGGAGGAAATAATATTATGAGTCATGGGATACGTGTGATATGCAAACAAACAAATGTTCATCCAACCATATCACTAAATGAATCTTCATGTATTTTTTATTTGTCATTTTATTTAAATATCACTCAAATAATAATACTTCCTTTGAATTATTAGTGTTTGATCATCAATGGGAAAAAGAGATCTGATACGAACTGGGTTGTTAATTTTTTTTGTTCTAAATCTTAAAAAAAAAAATTGGCCAGCACACTAATATAGGTAAAATAATTTCATGAGTTCAAAAAATTTATTAAGCGAATCTGCACATAAAAAATTCTGTGGTATCCCTCTTATTACTTTTTATAAAAGTAGTATGAAAAGTTTTACATAGAGAATAAGTTGCACGGGTTCCAGATCAAATTCTTAATTATTGTGTTTGTTAAAGAATTCTTCCTGTAATTCAAAAAAATACCATGAAAGTGGAGGTTTAAACGCAAAGGTGAACAGGATTTGAAATCTAAACACCAAGGAGAAGATTACCCCACAAATTTCATCTCTATAATTTTCTTCAACTTCACTCTACTGAAGGTGGAATATCAAAACTCAACTATTTAGTTTGATGTAACAAACTCAATTGTTTAATTGAATACTCCTAATTTCCTATTAATT